>NC_051158.1:1709560-1796023 GCF_013339745.2 Dermacentor silvarum
TCACTTCGTAATTTACTTTAGAATTGACCAGAAACGTTTCTAGTGGCTCTCACACAAACCGTAGTTTCTCTATATGTCTCTAAGGATCGTTTATGCAGTCAGTCCAATTGCGCGTTGAAGAATGTCACATGGTAATTTACTTTTGAACAAGAGCGGAAGTGTTTGAAGTGGCGTTCACTAACCCGTAGTTGCTCAATTGTGTCTAGGGATTGTTTATACAGTCAGTCCAACTTTGCGTTGAAGAATGTCACTTCGTAATTTTCTTTTGAACTAGACCAGAAGTGTTTGAAGTGGCTGTCACAAACCCGTATTTTCTCTATTTTGTCTAGGGATTGTTTATACAGTCTGTCCAATTTCGCTTTGAAGAATGTAACTTCGTAATTTACTTTTGAACTTGACCAGAAGCGTTTCTAGTGCCTCTCACGCAACCGTAGTTCCTCTATATGTGTCTAGGGGTTGTTTATGCAGTCACCCCGATTGCGCGTTGCAGAATGCCACTTCGTAAATTAGTTTTGAACTAGACCAGAAGCGGTTCTAGCGGCTCTCACGCAACTGTAGTTTCTCTATATGTGTCTAGTGATTGTTTATGAATCCAGTCCAATTGCGCGTTGAAGAATTTAACATTGTAATTTACTTTTAAGCTAGACCAGAAGTGCTTCTAGTGGCTCTTACGCACCCGTAGTTTCTCTATATTTGTCTAGGGATTGTTTATGCATGCAGTTAAATTGCGCTTTGAACAATTTCACTTCGTAATTTACTTTTGAACTATACCAGAAGCGTTTCCAGTGGCGGTCACGCACCCGTAGTTTCTCTATTGTGTCTAGGGATTGTTTATACAGTCTGTCCAATTGAGCGTTGAAGAATGTCACTTCGTAATTTACTTTTGAACTAGACCAGAAGTGTTTCTAGTGGCTCTCACGCAACCGTAGTTTCCCTATATGTGTCTAGGGTTTGTTCATGCAGTCATTCCATTTGCGCGTTGAAGAATGTCACTTCCTATATTACTTTAGAACTAGACGAGAAGTGTTTGAAGTGGCTTTCACGCACCCGTAGTTCCTGTATTTTGTCTAGGGATTGTTTATATAGTCAGTGCAATTGCGCGTTGAAGAATGTCACTTCGTAATTTACTTTTGAACTTGACCAGAAGCGTTTCTAGTGCCTCTCACGCAACCTTAGTTTCTCTATATGTGTCTAGTGATTGTTTATGCAGTCACTCCAATTGCGTGTTGTAGAATGCCACTTCGTAATTTACTTTTGAACTAGACCAGAAGCGTTTAGCGGCTCTCACGCAATGGTAGTGTCTCTATTGTTTCTAGGGATTGTGTATGAATCCAGTCCAACTGAGCGTTGAAGAATGTCACTTCGTAATTTACTTTTGAACTAGACCAGAAGTGTTTTTAGTGACTATCACGGAATTGTAGTTTCTCTATATCTGTCTAGGGATTGTTTATTCATCCAGTTCAATTGCGCGTTGAACAGTTTCACTTCGTAATTTACTTTTCAACTAGACCAGAAGCGTTTTTAGTGGCTCTCACGCAACCGTAGTTTCCCTATATGTGTCTAGGGATTGTTCATGCAGTCATTCCATTTGCACGTTGAAGAATTTGACTTCGTAATTTACTTTTGAATTAGACCAGAAGCGTTTCTAGTGGCTCTGATGGAACCGTAGTTCCTCTATATTGGTCTAGGGATTGTTCACGCTGTCACTGCAATTGCGTGTTTAAGAATGCCACTTCTTACTTTACTTTTGAACTAGACCAAAAGCGTTTCTAGTGGCTCTCACACCATTGTAGTTTCTCTATATGTGTCTAGGAATTGTTTATGCATCCAGTGCAATTGCGCGTTGAAGAATTTCACTTCGCAATTTACTTTTGAACTAGACCAGAAGCGTTTCTATTGGCTCTCGCACGTCCGTAGTTTCTCTATATGTGTCTTGGGATTGTTTATGCATGCAGTACAATTGCGCGTTGTAGAATGTCACTTCGTAATTTACTTTTGAACTTGACCAGAAGCGTTTCTAGTGCCTCTCACGCAACCGTAGTTTCTCTATATGTGTCTAGGGGTTGTTTAAGCAGTCACCCCGATTGCGCGTTGCAGAATGCCACTTCGTAAATTAGTTTTGAACTAGACCAGAAGCGTTTCTAGCGGCTCTCACGCAACTGTAGTTTCTCTATATGTGTCTAGTGATTGCTTATGAATCCAGTCCAATTGCGCGTTGAAGAATTTAACATCGTAATTTACCTTTAAGCTAGACAAGAAATGCTTCTAGTGGCTCTTACGCACCCGTAGTTTCTCTATATTTGTCTAGGGATTGTTTATGCATGCAGTTAAATTGCGCTTTGAACAATTTCACTTCGTAATTTACTTTTGAACTATACCAGAAGCATTTCCAGTGGCTGTCACGCACCCGTAGTTTCTCTATTGTGTCTAGGGATTGTTTATACAGACTGTCCAATTGAGCGTTGAAGAATGTCACATCGTATGTTACTTTTGAACTAGACCAGAAGTGTTTCTAGTGGCTCTCACGGAATAGTAGTTTCTCTATATGTGTCTAGGGATTGTTTATGCATCCAGTTCAATTGCGCGTTGAACAATTTCATTTCGTAATTTACTTTTGAACTAGACCAGAAGTGTTTCTAGTGGCTCTCACGCAACCGTAGTTTCCCTATATGTGTCTAGGGTTTGTTCATGCAGTCATTCCATTTGCGCGTTGAAGAATTTGACTTCGTAATTTACTTTTGAACTAGACCAGAAGTGTTTGAAGTGGCTGTCACGCACCCGTAGTTTCTCTATTGTGTCTAGGGATTGTTTATACAGTCTGTCCAATTGAGCGTTGAAGAATGTCACTTCGTAATTTACTTTTGAACTAGACCAGAAGTGTTTCTAGTGGCTCTCACGCAACCGTAGTTTCCCTATATGTGTCTAGGGTTTGTTCATGCAGTCATTCCATTTGCGCGTTGAAGAATGTCACTTCCTATATTACTTTAGAACTAGACGAGAAGTGTTTATAGTGGCTCTCACGCAACCGTAGTTTCTCTATATTAGTCTAGGGATTGTTTATGCAGTCAGTCCAGTTGCGCGTTGATGAATGTCACATCGTAATTTCCTTTTGGACTAGACGATAAATGTTTGAAGTGGCTTTCACGCACCCGTAGTTCCTGTATTTTGTCTAGGGATTGTTTATATAGTCAGTGCATTTGCGCGTTGAAGAATGTCACTTCGTAATTTACTTTTGAACTAGACCAGAAGTGTTTGAAGTGGCTGTCACGCACCTTTAATTTCTCTATTGCGTCTAGGGATCGTTTATACAGTCAGTCCAATTTCGCGTTGAAAAATGTCACTTCGTAATTTACTTTAGAATTGACCAGAAACGTTTCTAGTGGCTCTCACACAAACCGTAGTTTCTCTATATGTCTCTAAGGATGGTTTATGCAGTCAGTCCAATTGCGCGTTGAAGAATGTCACATGGTAACTTACTTTTGAACAAGAGCGGAAGTGTTTGAAGTGGCGTTCACTAACCCGTAGTTCCTCAATTGTGTCTAGGGATTGTTTATACAGTCAGTCCAATTTCGCGTTGAAGAATGTAACTTCGTAATTTACTTTTGAACTTTACCAGAAGCGTTTCTAGTGCCTCTCACGCAACCGTAGTTTCTCTATATGTGTCTAGGGGTTGTTTATGCAGTCACCCCGATTGCGCGTTGCAGAATGCCACTTCGTAAATTAGTGTTGAACTAGACCAGAAGCGTTTCTAGCGGCTCTCACGCAACTGTAGTTTATCTATATGTGTCTAGTGATTGTTTATGAATCCAGTCTAATTGCGCGTTGAAGAATTTAACATCGTAATTTACTTTTAAGCTAGACCAGAAGTGCTTCTAGTGGCTCTTACGCACCCGTAGTTTCTCTATATTTGTCTAGGGATTGTTTATGCATGCAGTTAAATTGCGCGTTGAACAATTTCACTTCGTAATTTACATTTGAACTATACCAGAAGCGTTTCCAGTGGCTCTCACGCACCCGTAGTTTCTCTATTGTGTCTAGGGATTGTTTATACAGTCTGTCCAATTGTGCGTTGAAGAATGTCACTTCGTAATTGACTTTTGAACTAGACCAGAAGTGTTTCTAGTGGCTCTCACGGAATAGTAGTTTCTCTAATGTGTCTAGGGATTGTTTATGCATCCAGTTCAATTGCGCGTTGAACAATTTCACTTCGTAATTTACTTTTGAACTAGACCAGAAGCGTTCCTAGGGGCTCTCACGCAATCGTAGTTTTTCTATATGAGTCTAGAGATTGCTTATACAGTCGGTCAAATTTCGTTTTGAAGAATGTCACTTCGTAATTTACTTTTGAACTTGACCAGAAGCGTTTCTAGTGCCTCTCACGCAACCGTAGTTTCTTTATATGTGTCTAGGGATTGTTTATACAGTCTGTCCAATTGAGCGTTGAAGAATGTCACTTCGTAATTTACTTTTGAACTAGACCAGAAGTGTCTTTAGTGGCTATCACGGAATTGTAGTTTCTCTATATGTGTCTAGGGATTGTTTATGCATCCAGTTCAATTGCGCGTTGAACAGTTTCACTTCGTATTTACTTTTGAACTAGACCAGAAGCGTTTCTAGTGGCTCTCACGCAACCGTAGTTTCCCTATGTGTCTAGGGATTGTTTATACAGTCAGTTCAATTTCGCGTTGAAGAATGTAACTTCGTAATTTACTTTTGAACTAGACCAGAAGCGTTTCTAGCGGCTCTTACGCAACCGCAGTTTACCTATATGTGTGTAGGGATTGTTCATGCAGTCATTCCTATTGCGCGTTGAAGAGTTTCACTTCGTAATTTAATTTTGAACTAGACCAGAAGCGTTTCTAGTGGCTCTCACGGAATCGTATTTTCTCTATATGTGTCTTGGGATTGTTTATGCATGCAGTCCAATTGCGCGTTGAACAATTTCACTTCGTAATTTACTTTTGAAGCAGATGCGTTTCTAGTGGCTGTCACGCACCCGTAGTTTCTCTATTGTGTCTTGGGATTGTTCACTCAGTCATTCCCATTGCGCGTTGCAGAGTGCCACTTCGTAATTTACTTTTGAAATAGAAAAGAAGCGTTTCTAGCGGCTCTCACGCAATTGTAGTTTCTCTATATGTGTCTAGGGATTGTTTATGAATCCAGTCCAATTGCGCGTTGAAGAATTTAACTTCGTAATTTACTTTTAAACTATAGCAGAAGCGTTTCCAGTGGCTGTCACGCACCCGTAGTTTCTCTATATGTGTCTAGTGATTGTTTATGCAGTCACTCCAATTGCGCGTTGTAGAATGCCACTTCGTAATTTACTTTTGAACTAGACCAGAAGCGTTTAGCGGCTCTCACGCAATTGTAGTGTCTATTGTTTTTAGGGATTGTTTATGAATCCAGTCCAATTGAGCGTTGAAGAATGCAACTTCGTATTTAATTTTGAACTAGACCAGAAGTGTTTTTAGTGGCTATCACGGAATTGTAGGTTCTCTATATGTGTCTAGGGATTGTTTATGCATCTAGTTCAATTGCGCTTTGAACAGTTTCACTTCGTAATTTACATTTCAATTAGACCAGAAGCGTTTTTAGTGGCTCTCACGCAACCGTAGTTTCCCTATATGTGTCTAGGGATTGTTCATGCAGTCATTCCATTTGCACGTTGAAGAATTTGACTTCGTAATTTACTTTTGAACTAGACCAGAAGCGTTTCTAGTGGCTCTCACGGAACCGTAGTTCCTCTATATGTGTCTAGTGATTGTTTATGCAGTCACTCCAATTGCGCGTTGTAGAATGCCGCTTCGTAATTTACTTTTAAGCTAGACCAGAAGTGTTTCTAGTGGCTGTCACGCACCCGTAGTTTCTCTATTGTGTCTAGGGATTGTTTTTACAGTCAGTCCAATTTGGCGTTGTAGAATGTCACTTCGTAATTTAGTTTTGAACTAGACCAGAAGCGTTTCCAGTGGCTCTCACGCAACCGTAGTTTCTCTATGATTCAAGGGATTGTTTATACAGTCAGTCCAATAGCACTTTGAATTTTGTAATTTACTTTTCAACTAGACCAGAAACGTTTCTAGTGGCACTCATGACATTGTAGTTTCGCTATATATGTCTAGGAATTGTTTATGCATCCAGTTGAATTGTGCGTTGAAGAATGTCACTTCGTAATTTATTTGAACTGGACCAGAAGCGTTTCTTGTGGCTCTCACGCAACCGTAGTTTCTATATATGTTTCTAGGGATTCTTCATGCAGTCAGTCCAATAGCGCGTTGAAGAGTGTCACATCGTATTTACTTTTAAACTAGACCAGAAGTGTTTGAAGTGGCTGTCACGCTCCCGCAGTTTCTCTATTGTGTCAAGGGATTGTTTATAGTCAGTGCAATTCCGCGTTGAAGAATGTAAGTTCGTAAATTACTTTTGAACTTGACCAGAAGCGTTTCCAGTGGCTGTCACGCACCTGTAGTTTCTCTATTGTGTCTAGGGATTGTTTATACAGTCAGTCCAATTGAGCGTTGAAGAATGTCACTTCGTAATTTACTTTTGAACTAGACCAGAAGTGTTTCTAGTAGCTCTCACGGAATAGTAGTTTCTCTATATGTGTCTAGGGATTGTTTATGCATCCAGTTCAATTGCGCGTTGAACAATTTCACTTCGTAATTTACTTTTGAACTAGACCAGAAGCGTTTCTAGTGCCTCTTCCGCAACCGTAGTTTCTCTATATGTGTCTAGTGATTGTTTATGCAGTCACTCCAATTGCGCGTTGTAGAATGCCACTTCGTAATTTACTTTTAGGCTAGACCAGAAGTGTTTCTAGTGGCTGTCACGCACCCGTAGTTTCTCTATTGTGTCTAGGGATTGTTTTTACAGTCAGTCCAATTTGGCGTTGTAGAATGTCACTTCGTAATTTAGTTTTGAACTAGACCAAAAGCGTTTCCAGTGGCTCTCACGCAACCGTAGTTTCTCTATGATTCAAGGGATTCTTCATGCAGTCAGTCCAATAGCGCGTTGAAGAGTGTCACATCGTATTTACTTTTAAACTAGACCAGAAGTGTTTGAAGTGGCTGTCACGCGCCCGCAGTTTCTCTATTGTGTCAAGGGGTTGTTTATAGTCAGTCCAATTTCGCGTTGAAGAATGTAACTTCGTAAATTACTTTTGAACTTGACCAGAAGCGTTTCTAGTGCCTCTCACGCAACCGTAGTTTCTCCATATGTGTCTAGGGGTTGTTTATGTAGTCACTCCGATTGCGCGTTCAAGAATGGAACTTTGTAATTTACTTTTGAACTAGACCAGAAGCGTTTCTAGCGGCTGTCACGCACACGTAGTTTCTCTATTGTGTCTAGGGATTGTTTAGAGAGTCAGTCCAATTGCACGTTGAAGAATGTCATTTGGTAATTTACTTTTCAACTAGACCAGAAGCGTTTCTAGCGGCTGTCACGCACACGTAGTTTCTCTATTGTGTCTAGGAATTGTTTATACAGTCAGTCCAATTGCACGTTGAAGAATGTCATTTGGTAATTTGCTTTTCAACTTGACCAGAAGCGTTTCTAGTGGCACTCACGACATTGTAGTTTCTCTATATATGTCTAGAGATTGTTTATGCATCCAGTCCAATTTAGCGTTGAAGAATTTCACTTCGTAATTTACTTTTCATTTATACCAGAAGCGTTTCTAGCGGCTGTCACGCAATAGTAGTTTCTCTATATGTGTCTAGGGATTGTTTATGAATCTAGTCCAATTGCGCGTTGAAGAATTTCACTATGTAATTTACTTTTGAACTAGGCCATTAGTGTTTCTATTGGCTCTCGCGCGTCCGTATTTTCTCTATATGTCTCTAGGGATTGTTTATGCATTCAGTTGAATTTCGCGTTGAGCAATTTCACTTCGTAATTTATTTTTGAACTAGACCAGAAGCGTTTCTAGTGGCTGTCACGCAACCGTAGTTTCTCTATATTGGTCTAGGGAGTGCTCATGCAGTCAGCCCAATTGCACGTTGAAGAATGTCACTTCGTAATTTACTTTTCAACTAGACCAGAAGCGTTTCTAGCGGCTGTCACGCACACGTAGTTTCTCTATTGTGTCTAGGGATTGTTTAGAGAGTCAGTCCAATTGCACGTTGAAGAATGTCATTTGGTAATTTACTTTTCAACTAGACCAGAAGCGTTTCTAGCGGCTGTCACGCGCACGTAGTTTCTCTATTGTGTCTAGGGATTGTTTATACAGTCAGTCCAATTGCACGTTGAAGAATGTCATTTGGTAATTTTCTTTTCAACTTGACCAGAAGCGTTTCTAGTGGCACTCACGACATTGTAGATTCTCTATATATGTCTAGAGATTGTTTATTCATCCAGTCCAATTTACCGTTGAAGAATTTCACTTCGTAATTTACTTTTCATTTATACCAGAAGCGCTTCTAGCGGCTGTCACGCAATAGTAGTTACTCTATATGTGTCTAGGGATTGTTTATGAATCCAGTCAAATTGTGTGTTGAAGAATGTCACATCGTAATTTAGTTTTGAACTAGATCAGAAGCGTTTCTAGTGGCTGTCACGCAACCGTAGTTTCCCTATGTGTGTTTAGGGATTGTTTTTACAGTCAGTCCAATTTAGCGTTGAAGAATTGAACTACGTAATTTACTTTTAAACTATACCAGAAGTGTTTCTAGTGGCTGTCACGCACCTGTAGTTTCTCTATTGTGTCTAGGGATTGTTTATACAGTCAGTCCCATTTCGCGTTGAAGAATGTCACTTCGTAATTTACTTTTGAAGTAGACCAGAAGTGTTTCAAGTGACTGTCACACACCCGTACTTTCTCTATTCTGTCTAGGGGTTGTCTAGTCAGTCCAATGGCGCGTTCAAGAATTTAACTTCGTAAGTTACTTTTGAACTTGACCAGAAGCGTTTCTAGTGCCTCTCACACAACCGTAGTTTCTCCATATGTGTCTAGGGGTTGTTTATGCAGTCACTCCGATTGCGCGTTGCAGAATGCCACTTCGTAATTTACTTTTGAACACGACCAGAAGCGTTTCTAGCGGCTCTCACGCAATTGTAGTTTCTCTATGTGTCTAGGAATTGTTTATGAATCCAGTCCATTTGCGCGTTGAAGAATTTAACTTCGTAATTTGCTTTTAAACTAGACCAGAAGCGCTTCTAGTGGCTCTCACGCACCCGTAGTTTCTCTATGTGTCTAGGGATTGTTTATGCATGCAGTTAAATTGCCCGTTGAACAATTTCACTTCGTAATTTACTGTTGAACTATACCAGAAGTGTTTCAAGTGGCTGTCACACACCCGTACTTTCTCTATTTTGTCTAGGGATTGTTTATACAGTCAGTCCAATTTCGCGTTCAAGAATGGAACTTTGTAATTTACTTTTGAACTAGGCCATTAGTGTTTCTATTCGCTCTCGCGCGTCCGTATTTTCTCTATATGTCTCTAGGAATTGTTTATGAATCCAGTCCAATTGCGCGTTGAACAATTTCACTTCGTAATTTACTTTTGAACTATACCAGAAGCGTTTCCAGTGGCTCTCACGGAACCGTAGTTTCTCTATATTGGTCTAGGGATTGTTCACGCTGTTACTCCAATTGCGTGTTGAAGAATGCCACTTCGTAATTTACTTTTGAACTAGACCAAAAGCGTTTCTAGTGGCTCTCACGCCATTGTAGTTTCTCTATATGTGTCTAGGAATTGTTTATGCATCCAGTCCAACTGCCCGTTGTAGACTGCCACTTCGTAATTTACTTTTGAACTACACCAGAAGCGTTTCTAGTGGCTTTCACGCACCCGTAGTTTCTCTATATGTGTCTAGGGATTGTTTAGGCATGCAGTACCATTTAGCGTTGAAGAATGTCACTTCGTAATTTACTTTTCAACCAGACCAGAAGCATTTCTAGTGGCTCTCACGGAACCGTAGTTTCTCTATATGTGTCTAGGGATTGTTTATACAGTCACTTCAATTGCGCGTTGAAAAACGCCACTTCGTAATTTACGTTTGAACTAGACCAGAAGCGTTTCTAGTGGCTCTCACGCAATTGTAGTTACTGTATATGTGTCTAGGAATTGTTTATGCATCCAGTTGAATTGCGCGTTGAGCCATTTGACTTCGTAATTTACTTTTTAACTAGACCGGAAGCGTTTCTAGTGGCTCTCACGGAACTGTAGTTTCTCTATATTGGTCTCGTGATTGTTCACGCTGTTACTCCAATTGCGCGTTGAAGAATGCCACTTCGTAATTTACTTTTGAACTAGACCTGAACGTTTCCAGTGGCTCTCACGCAACCGTAGTTTCTCTATATGTGTCTAGGGATTGTTCATACAGTCACTCGAATTGCGCGTTGAAAAACGCCACTACGTAATTTACGTTTGAACTAGACCAGAAGCATTTCTAGTGGCTCTCACGCAATTGTAGTTTCTCTATATGTGTTTAGGGATTGTTTATGCATCCAGTCCAATTTTGGGTTGAAGAATGTCACATCGTAATTTACTTTTGAACTAGACCAGAAGCGTTTCTAGTGGCTCTCACGCAACCGTACTTTCTCTATATTGGTCTAGGGAGTGTTCACGCTGTCACTCCAATTGCGTGTTGAAGAATGGCACTTCGTAATTTACTGTTCAACTAGACCAGAAGCGTTTCTAGCGGCTGTCACACACACGTAGTTTCTCTATTGTGTCTAGGGATTGTTTATACAGTCAGTCCAATTGCACGTTGAAGAATGTCATTTGGTAATTTACTTTTCAACTTGACCAGAAGCGTTTCTAGTGGCACTCACGACATTGTAGATTCTCTATATATGTCTAGAGATTGTTTATGCATCCAGTCCAATTTAGCGTTGAAGAATGTCACTTCGTAATTTACTTTTCATTTATACCAGAAGCGCTTCTAGCGGCTGTCACGCAATAGTAGTTTCTCTATATGTGTCTAGGGATTGTTTATGAATCCAGTCAAATTGTGTGTTGAAGAATGTCACATAGTAATTTACTTTTGAACTAGACCAGAAGCGCTTCTAGTGGCTCTCACGCTCCCGCAGTTTTCTATATGTGTCTAGGGATTATTCATGCAGTCAGCCCAATTGCACGTTGAAGAATTTCACTTCGTAATGTACTTTTCAACTAGATCAGAAGCGTTTCTAGTGGCTCTCACGCAACCGTAGTTTCCCTATGTGTGTCTAGGGATTGTTAATGCAGTCATTCCATTTGCGCGTTGAAGAACTAGACTTCGTAATTTACTTTTCAATTAGACCAGAAGCGTTTCTAGTGGCTCTCACGGAACCGTAGTTTCTCTATATGTGTCTAGGGATTGTTTATGCATCCAGTTGAATTGCGCGTTGAGCCATTTGACTTCTTAATTTACTTTTGAACAAGACCGGAAGCGTTTCTAGTGGCTCTCACGGAACCGTAGTTTCTCTATATTGGTCTAGTGATTGTTCACGCTGTTACTCCAATTGCGCGTTGAAGAATGCCACTTCGTAATTTACTTTTGAACTAGACCTGAACGTTTCCAGTGGCTCTCACGCCACCGTAGTTTCTCTATATTTGTCTAGGGATTGTTTATACAATCACTCGAATTGCGCGTTGAAAAACGCCACTTCGTAATTTACGTTTGAAATAGACCAGAAGCGCTTCTAGTGGCTCTCACGCACCCGTAGTTTTCTATATGTGTCTAGGGATTATTCATGCAGTCAGCCCAATTGCACGTTGAAGAATATCGCTTCGTAATTTACTTTTCAACTAGACCAGAAGCGTTTCTAGCGGCTGTCACGCACACGTAGTTTCTCTATTGTGTCTAGAGATTGTTTAGAGAGTCAGTCCAATTGCACGTTGAAGAATTTCATTTGGTAATTTACTTTTCAACTAGACCAAAAGCGTTTCTAGCGGCAGTCACGCAATAGTAGTTTCTCTATATGTGTCTAGAGATTGTTTATGAATCCAGTCCAATTGCGCGTTGAAGAATTTCACTTTGTAATTTATTTTTGAACTAGACCAGAAGCGTTTCTAGTGGCTGTCACGCAACCGTAGTTTCTCTATATTGGTCTAGGGAGTGCTCATGCAGTCAGCCCAATTGCACGTTGAAGAATGTCACTTCGTAATTTACTTTTCAACTAGACCAGAAGCGTTTCTAGCGGCTGTCACGCACACGTAGTTTCTCTATTGTGTCTAGGGATTGTTTAGAGAGTCAGTCCAATTGCACGTTGAAGAATGTCATTTGGTAATTTACTTTTCAACTAGACCAGAAGCGTTTCTAGCGGCTGTCACGCGCACGTAGTTTCTCTATTGTGTCTAGGGATTGTTTATACAGTCAGTCCAATTGCACGTTGAATGTCATTTGGTAATTTTCTTTTCAACTTGACCAGAAGCGTTTCTAGTGGCACTCACGACATTGTAGATTCTCTATATATGTCTAGAGATTGTTTATTCATCCAGTCCAATTTACCGTTGAAGAATGTCACTTCGTAATTTACTTTTCATTTATACCAGAAGCGCTTCTAGCGGCTGTCACGCAATAGTAGTTTCTCTATATGTGTCTAGGGATTGTTTATGAATCCAGTCAAATTGTGTGTTGAAGAATGTCACATCGTAATTTAGTTTTGAACTAGATCAGAAGCGTTTCTAGTGGCTGTCACGCAACCGTAGTTTCCCTATGTGTGTTTAGGGATTGTTTTTACAGTCAGTCCAATTTAGCGTTGAAGAATTGAACTACGTAATTTACTTTTAAACTATACCAGAAGTGTTTCTAGTGGCTGTCACGCACCTGTAGTTTCTCTATTGTGTCTAGGGATTGTTTATACAGTCAGTCCAATTTCGCGTTGAAGAATGTCACTTCGTAATTTACTTTTGAAGTAGACCAGAAGTGTTTCAAGTGACTGTCACACACCTGTACTTTCTCTATTCTGTCTAGGGGTTGTCTAGTCAGTCCAATGGCGCGTTCAAGAATTTAACTTCGTAAGTTACTTTTGAACTTGACCAGAAGCGTTTCTAGTGCCTCTCACACAACCGTAGTTTCTCCATATGTGTCTAGGGGTTGTTTATGCAGTCACTCCGATTGCGCGTTGCAGAATGCCACTTCGTAATTTACTTTTGAACTCGACCAGAAGCGTTTCTAGCGGCTCTCACGCAATTGTAGTTTCTCTATGTGTCTAGGAATTGTTTATGAATCCAGTCCATTTGCGCGTTGAAGAATTTAACTTCGTAATTTGCTTTTAAACTAGACCAGAAGCGCTTCTAGTGGCTCTCACGCACCCGTAGTTTCTCTATGTGTCTAGGGATTGTTTATGCATGCAGTTAAATTGCCCGTTGAACAATTTCACTTCGTAATTTACTGTTGAACTATACCAGAAGTGTTTCAAGTGGCTGTCACACACCCGTACTTTCTCTATTTTGTCTAGGGATTGTTTATACAGTCAGTCCAATTTCGCGTTCAAGAATGGAACTTTGTAATTTACTTTTGAACTAGGCCATTAGTGTTTCTATTGGCTCTCGCGCGTCCGTATTTTCTCTATATGTCTCTAGGAATTGTTTATGAATCCAGTCCAATTGCGCGTTGAACAATTTCACTTCGTAATTTACTTTTGAACTATACCAGAAGCGTTTCCAGTGGCTCTCACGGAACCGTAGTTTCTCTGTATTGGTCTAGGGATTGTTCACGCTGTTACTCCAATTGCGTGTTGAAGAATGCCACTTCGTAATTTACTTTTGAACTAGACCAAAAGCGTTTCTAGTGGCTCTCACGCCATTGTAGTTTCTCTATATGTGTCTAGGAATTGTTTATGCATCCAGTCCAACTGCCCGTTGTAGACTGCCACTTCGTAATTTACTTTTGAACTACACCAGAAGCGTTTCTAGTGGCTTTCACGCACCCGTAGTTTCTCTATATGTGTCTAGGGATTGTTTAGGCATGCAGTACCATTTAGCGTTGAAGAATGTCACTTCGTAATTTACTTTTCAACCAGACCAGAAGCATTTCTAGTGGCTCTCACGGAACCGTAGTTTCTCTATATGTGTCTAGGGATTGTTTATACAGTCACTCCAATTGCGCGTTGAAAAACGCCACTTCGTAATTTACGTTTGAACTAGACCAGAAGCGTTTCTAGTGGCTCTCACGCAATTGTAGTTACTGTATATGTGTCTAGGAATTGTTTATGCATCCAGTTGAATTGCGCGTTGAGCCATTTGACTTCGTAATTTACTTTTTAACTAGACCGGAAGCGTTTCTAGTGGCTCTCACGGAACCGTAGTTTCTCTATATTGGTCTCGTGATTGTTCACGCTGTTACTCCAATTGCGCGTTGAAGAATGCCACTTCGTAATTTACTTTTGAACTAGACCTGAACGTTTCCAGTGGCTCTCACGCAACCGTAGTTTCTCTATATATGTCTAGGGATTGTTCATACAGTCACTCGAATTGCGCGTTGAAAAACGCCACTTCGTAATTTACGTTTGAACTAGACCAGAAGCATTTCTAGTGGCTCTCACGCAATTGTAGTTTCTCTATATGTGTTTAGGGATTGTTTATGCATCCAGTCCAATTTTGGGTTGAAGAATGTCACATCGTAATTTACTTTTGAACTAGACCAGAAGCGTTTCTAGTGGCTCTCACGCAACCGTACTTTCTCTATATTGGTCTAGGGAGTGTTCACGCTGTCACTCCAATTGCGTGTTGAAGAATGGCACTTCGTAATTTACTGTTCAACTAGACCAGACGCGTTTCTAGCGGCTGTCACGCACACGTAGTTTCTCTATTGTGTCTAGGGATTGTTTATACAGTCAGTCCAATTGCACGTTGAAGAATGTCATTTGGTAATTTACTTTTCAACTTGACCAGAAGCGTTTCTAGTGGCACTCACGACATTGTAGATTCTCTATATATGTCTAGAGATTGTTTATGCATCCAGTCCAATTTAGCGTTGAAGAATGTCACTTCGTAATTTACTTTTCATTTATACCAGAAGCGCTTCTAGCGGCTGTCACGCAATAGTAGTTTCTCTATATGTGTCTAGGGATTGTTTATGAATCCAGTCAAATTGTGTGTTGAAGAATGTCACATAGTAATTTACTTTTGAACTAGACCAGAAGCGCTTCTAGTGGCTCTCACGCTCCGGCAGTTTTCTATATGTGTCTAGGGATTATTCATGCAGTCAGCCCAATTGCACGTTGAAGAATTTCACTTCGTAATGTACTTTTCAACTAGATCAGAAGCGTTTCTAGTGGCTCTCACGCAACCGTAGTTTCCCTATGTGTGTCTAGGGATTGTTAATGCAGTCATTCCATTTGCGCGTTGAAGAACTAGACTTCGTAATTTACTTTTCAATTAGACCAGAAGCGTTTCTAGTGGCTCTCACGGAACCGTAGTTTCTCTATATGTGTCTAGGGATTGTTTATGCATCCAGTTGAATTGCGCGTTGAGCCATTTGGCTTCTTAATTTACTTTTGAACAAGACCGGAAGCGTTTCTAGTGGCTCTCACGGAACCGTAGTTTCTCTATATTGGTCTAGTGATTGTTCACGCTGTTACTCCAATTGCGCGTTGAAGAATGCCACTTCGTAATTTACTTTTGAACTAGACCTGAACGTTTCCAGTGGCTCTCACGCCACCGTAGTTTCTCTATATTTGTCTAGGGATTGTTTATACAGTCACTCGAATTGCGCGTTGAAAAACGCCACTTCGTAATTTACGTTTGAAATAGACCAGAAGCGCTTCTAGTGGCTCTCACGCACCCGTAGTTTTCTATATGTGTCTAGGGATTATTCATGCAGTCAGCCCAATTGCACGTTGAAGAATATCGCTTCGTAATTTACTTTTCAACTAGACCAGAAGCGTTTCTAGCGGCTGTCACGCACACGTAGTTTCTCTATTGTGTCTAGAGATTGTTTAGAGAGTCAGTCCAATTGCACGTTGAAGAATTTCATTTGGTAATTTACTTTTCAACTAGACCAGAAGCGTTTCTAGCGGCAGTCACGCAATAGTAGTTTCTCTATATGTGTCTAGAGATTGTTTATGAATCCAGTCCAATTGCGCGTTGAAGAATTTCACTTTGTAATTTACTTTTGAACTAGGCCAGAAGCGTTTCTATTGGCTCTCGCGCGTCCGTAGTTTCTCTATATGTGTCTAGGGATTGTTTATGCATCCAGTTCAATTTCGCGTTGAGCAATTTCACTTCGTAATTTACTTTTGAACTAGACCAGAAGCGTTTCTAGCGGCTGTCACGCACACGTAGTTTCTCTATTGTGTCTAGGGATTGTTTAGAGAGTCAGTCCAATTGCACGTTGAAGAATGTCATTTGATAATTTACTTTTCAACTAGACCAGAAGCGTTTCTAGCGGCTGTCACGCACACGTAGTTTCTCTATTGTGTCTAGGAATTGTTTATACAGTCAGTCCAATTGCACGTTGAAGAATGTTCTTTGGTAATTTGCTTTTCAACTTGACCAGAAGCGTTTCTAGTGGCACTCACGACATTGTAGTTTCTCTATATATGTCTAGAGATTGTTTATGCATCCAGTCCAATTTAGCGTTGAAGAATTTCACTTCGTAATTTACTTTTCATTTATACCAGAAGCGTTTCTAGCGGCTGTCACGCAATAGTAGTTTCTCTATATGTGTCTAGGGATTGTTTATGAATCTAGTCCAATTGCGCGTTGAAGAATTTCACTTTGTAATTTACTTTTGAACTAGGTCATTAGTGTTTCTATTGGCTCTCGCGCGTCCGTATTTTCTCTATATGTCTCTAGGGATTGTTTATGCATTCAGTTGAATTTCGCGTTGAGCAATTTCACTTCGTAATTTATTTTTGAACTAGACCAGAAGCGTTTCTAGTGGCTGTCACGCAACCGTAGTTTCTCTATATTGGTCTAGGGAGTGCTCATGCAGTCAGCCCAATTGCACGTTGAAGAATGTCACTTCGTAATTTACTTTTCAACTAGACCAGAAGCGTTTCTAGCGGCTGTCACGCACACGTAGTTTCTCTATTGTGTCTAGGGATTGTTTAGAGAGTCAGTCCAATTGCACGTTGAAGAATGTCATTTGGTAATTTACTTTTCAACTAGACCAGAAGCGTTTCTAGCGGCTGTCACGCGCACGTAGTTTCTCTATTGTGTCTAGGGATTGTTTATACAGTCAGTCCAATTGCACGTTGAAGAATGTCATTTGGTAATTTTCTTTTCAACTTGACCAGAAGCGTTTCTAGTGGCACCCACGACATTGTAGATTCTCTATATATGTCTAGAGATTGTTTATTCATCCAGTCCAATTTACCGTTGAAGAATTTCACTTCGTAATTTACTTTTCATTTATACCAGAAGCGCTTCTAGCGGCTGTCACGCAATAGTAGTTTCTCTATATGTGTCTAGGGATTGTTTATGAATCCAGTCAAATTGTGTGTTGAAGAATGTCACATCGTAATTTAGTTTTGAACTAGATCAGAAGCGTTTCTAGTGGCTGTCACGCAACCGTAGTTTCCCTATGTGTGTTTAGGGATTGTTTTTACAGTCAGTCCAATTTAGCGTTGAAGAATTGAACTACGTAATTTACTTTTAAACTATACCAGAAGTGTTTCTAGTGGCTGTCACGCACCTGTAGTTTCTCTATTGTGTCTAGGGATTGTTTATACAGTCAGTCCAATTTCGCGTTGAAGAATGTCACTTCGTAATTTACTTTTGAAGTAGACCAGAAGTGTTTCAAGTGACTGTCACACACCCGTACTTTCTCTATTCTGTCTAGGGGTTGTCTAGTCAGTCCAATGGCGCGTTCAAGAATTTAACTTCGTAAGTTACTTTTGAACTTGACCAGAAGCGTTTCTAGTGCCTCTCACACAACCGTAGTTTCTCCATATGTGTCTAGGGGTTGTTTATGCAGTCACTCCGATTGCGCGTTGCAGAATGCCACTTCGTAATTTACTTTTGAACTCGACCAGAAGCGTTTCTAGCGGCTCTCACGCAATTGTAGTTTCTCATGTGTCTAGGAATTGTTTATGAATCCAGTCCATTTGCGCGTTGAAGAATTTAACTTCGTAATTTGCTTTTAAACTAGACCAGAAGCGCTTCTAGTGGCTCTCACGCACCCGTAGTTTCTCTATGTGTCTAGGGATTGTTTATGCATGCAGTTAAATTGCCCGTTGAACAATTTCACTTCGTAATTTACTGTTGAACTATACCAGAAGTGTTTCAAGTGGCTGTCACACACCCGTACTTTCTCTATTTTGTCTAGGGATTGTTTATACAGTCAGTCCAATTTCGCGTTCAAGAATGGAACTTTGTAATTTACTTTTGAACTAGGCCATTAGTGTTTCTATTGGCTCTCGCGCGTCCGTATTTTCTCTATATGTCTCTAGGAATTGTTTATGAATCCAGTCCAATTGCGCGTTGAACAATTTCACTTCGTAATTTACTTTTGAACTATACCAGAATCGTTCCCGTGGCTCTCACGGAACCGTAGTTTCTCTATATTGGTCTAGGGATTGTTCACGCTGTTACTCCAATTGCGTGTTGAAGAATGCCACTTCGTAATTTACTTTTGAACTAGACCAAAAGCGTTTCTAGTGGCTCTCACGCCATTGTAGTTTCTCTATATGTGTCTAGGAATTGTTTATGCATCCAGTCCAACTGCCCGTTGTAGACTGCCACTTCGTAATTTACTTTTGAACTACACCAGAAGCGTTTCTAGTGGCTTTCACGCACCCGTAGTTTCTCTATATGTGTCTAGGGATTGTTTAGGCATGCAGTACCATTTAGCGTTGAAGAATGTCACTTCGTAATTTACTTTTCAACCAGACCAGAAGCATTTCTAGTGGCTCTCACGGAACCGTAGTTTCTCTATATGTGTCTAGGGATTGTTTATACAGTCACTCCAATTGCGCGTTGAAAAACGCCACTTCGTAATTTACGTTTGAACTAGACCAGAAGCGTTTCTAGTGGCTCTCACGCAATTGTAGTTACTGTATATGTGTCTAGGAATTGTTTATGCATCCAGTTGAATTGCGCGTTGAGCCATTTGACTTCGTAATTTACTTTTTAACTAGACCGGAAGCGTTTCTAGTGGCTCTCACGGAACCGTAGTTTCTCTATATTGGTCTCGTGATTGTTCACGCTGTTACTCCAATAGCGCGTTGAAGAATGCCACTTCGTAATTTACTTTTGAACTAGACCTGAACGTTTCCAGTGGCTCTCACGCAACCGTAGTTTCTCTATATGTGTCTAGGGATTGTTCATACAGTCACTCGAATTGCGCGTTGAAAAACGCCACTTCGTAATTTACGTTTGAACTAGACCAGAAGCATTTCTAGTGGCTCTCACGCAATTGTAGTTTCTCTATATGTGTTTAGGGATTGTTTATGCATCCAGTCCAATTTTGGGTTGAAGAATGTCACATCGTAATTTACTTTTGAACTAGACCAGAAGCGTTTCTAGTGGCTCTCACGCAACCGTACTTTCTCTATATTGGTCTAGGGAGTGTTCACGCTGTCACTCCAATTGCGTGTTGAAGAATGGCACTTCGTAATTTACTGTTCAACTAGACCAGAAGCGTTTCTAGCGGCTGTCACGCACACGTAGTTTCTCTATTGTGTCTAGGGATTGTTTATACAGTCAGTCCAATTGCACGTTGAAGAATGTCATTTGGTAATTTACTTTTCAACTTGACCAGAAGCGTTTCTAGTGGCACTCACGACATTGTAGATTCTCTATATATGTCTAGAGATTGTTTATGCATCCAGTCCAATTTAGCGTTGAAGAATGTCACTTCGTAATTTACTTTTCATTTATACCAGAAGCGCTTCTAGCGGCTGTCACGCAATAGTAGTTTCTCTATATGTGTCTCGGGAATGTTTATGAATCCAGTCCAATTGTGTGTTGAAGAATGTCACATAGTAATTTACTTTTGAACTAGACCAGAAGCGCTTCTAGTGGCTCTCACGCTCCCGCAGTTTTCTATATGTGTCTAGGGATTATTCATGCAGTCAGCCCAATTGCACGTTGAAGAATGTCACTTCGTAATTTAGTTTTGAACTAGATCAGAAGCGTTTCTAGTGGCTGTCACGCAACCGTAGTTTCCCTATGTGTGTCCAGGGATTGTTTTTACAGTCAGTCCAATTTAGCGTTGAAGAATTGAACTACGTAATTTACTTTTAAACTATACCAGAAGTGTTTCTAGTGGCTGTCACGCACCCGTAATTTCTCTATTGTGTCTAGGGATTGTTTTTACAGTCAGTCCAATTTAGCGTTGAAGAATTTCACTTCGTAATGTACTTTTCAACTAGATCAGAAGCGTTTCTAGTGGCTCTCACGCAACCGTAGTTTCCCTATGTGTGTCTAGGGATTGTTAATGCAGTCATTCCATTTGCGCGTTGAAGAATTAGACTTCGTAATTTACTTTTGAATTAGACCAGAAGCGTTTCTAGTGGCTCTCACGGAACCGTAGTTTCTCTACATGTGTCTAGGGATTGTTTATGCATCCAGTTGAATTGCGCGTTGAGCCATTTGACTTCTTAATTTACTTTTGAACAAGACCGGAAGCGTTTCTAGTGGCTCTCACGGAACCGTAGTTTCTCTATATTGGTCTAGTGATTGTTCACGCTGTTACTCCAATTGCGCGTTGAAGAATGCCACTTCGTAATTTTCTTTTGAACTAGACCTGAACGTTTCCAGTGGCTCTCACGCCACCGTAGTTTCTCTATATTTGTCTAGGGATTGTTTATACAGTCACTCGAATTGCGCGTTGAAAAACGCCACTTCGTAATTTACGTTTGAAATAGACCAGAAGCGCTTCTAGTGGCTCTCACCACCCGTAGTTTTCTATATGTGTCTAGGGATTATTCATGCAGTCAGCCCAATTGCACGTTGAAGAATATCGCTTCGTAATTTACTTTTCAACTAGACCAGAAGCGTTTCTAGCGGCTGTCACGCACACGTAGTTTCTCTATTGTGTCTAGAGATTGTCTAGAGAGTCAGTCCAATTGCACGTTGAAGAATTTCATTTGGTAATTTACTTTTCAACTAGACCAGAAGCGTTTCTAGCGGCAGTCACGCAATAGTAGTTTCTCTATATGTGTCTATAGATTGTTTATGAATCCAGTCCAATTGCGCGTTGAAGAATTTCACTTTGTAATTTACTTTTGAACTAGGCCAGTAGCGTTTCTATTGGCTCTCGCGCGTCCGTAGTTTCTCTATATGTGTCTAGGGATTGTTTATGCATCCAGTTCAATTTCGCGTTGAGCAATTTCACTTCGTAATTTACTTTTGAACTAGACCAGAAGCGTTTCTAGCGGCTGTCACGCACACGTAGTTTCTCTATTGTGTCTAGGGATTGTTTAGAGAGTCAGTCCAATTGCACGTTGAAAAATGTCATTTGGTAATTTACTTTTCAACTAGACCAGAAGCGTTTCTAGCGGCTGTCACGCACACGTAGTTTCTCTATTGTGTCTAGGAATTGTTTATACAGTCAGTCCAATTGCACGTTGAAGAATGTTCTTTGGTAATTTGCTTTTCAACTTGACCAGAAGCGTTTCTAGTGGCACTCACGACATTGTAGTTTCTCTATATATGTCTAGAGATTGTTTATGCATCCAGTCCAATTTAGCGTTGAAGAATTTCACTTCGTAATTTACTTTTCATTTATACCAGAAGCGTTTCTAGCGGCTGTCACGCAATAGTAGTTTCTCTATATGTGTCTAGGGATTGTTTATGAATCTAGTCCAATTGCGCGTTGAAGAATTTCACTTTGTAATTTACTTTTGAACTAGGCCGTTAGTGTTTCTATTGGCTCTCGCGCGTCCGTATTTTCTCTATATGTCTCTAGGGATTGTTTATGCATCCAGTTGAATTTCGCGTTGAGCAATTTCACTTCGTAATTTATTTTTGAACTAGACCAGAAGCGTTTCTAGTGGCTGTCACGCAACCGTAGTTTCTCTATATTGGTCTAGGGAGTGTTCATGCAGTCAGCCCAATTGCACGTTGAAGAATGTCACTTCGTAATTTACTTTTCAACTAGACCAGAAGCGTTTCTAGCGGCTGTCACGCACACGTAGTTTCTCTATTGTGTCTAGGGATTGTTTAGAGAGTCAGTCCAATTGCACGTTGAAGAATGTCATTTGGTAATTTACTTTTCAACTAGACCAGAAGCGTTTCTAGCGGCTGTCACGCGCACGTAGTTTCTCTATTGTGTCTAGGGATTATTTAGAGAGTCAGTCCAATTGCACGTTGAAGAATGTCACTTCGTAATTTACTTTTCATTTATACCAGAAGCGTTTCTAGCGGCTGTCACGCGTCCGTAGTTTCTCTATATGTGTCTAGGGATTGTTTATGCATCCAGTTCAATATCGCGTTGAGCAATTTCACTTCGTAATTTACTTTTGAACTAGACCAGAAGCGTTTCTAGTGGCTCTCACGCAACCGTAGTTTCTCTATATTGGTCTAGGGAGTGTTCAGGCTGTCACTCCAATTGCGCGTTGAAGAATGCCACTTCGTAATTTACTTTTCAACTAGACCAGAAGCGTTTCTAGCGGCTTTCACGCACACGTAGTTTCTCTATTGTGTCTAGGGATTGTTTATACGGTCAGTCCAATTGCACGTTGAAGAATGTCATTTGGTAATTTACTTTTCAACTTGACTTTGCTTCGATGCGAACGAGGTGGTCGGTTGTAGATCGGCCTTCCCTAAAGCCACATTGAAATGGGTCAAGCATTTTGTTAGACTCTAAGAAATGTACAAGACGGCGATTGATCATTTTCTCAAAAAGTTTGCAGAGGCAGCTCGTAAGTGCTATAGGCCGGTAGCTGGTCACCAATGATGTATCATTACCGTGCTTTAAAATTGGATGACAATAGCTTCTTTCCATTTAGCTGGCAGATACCCAGCGGCCCAGATAGTATTAAAAAGTGTGAGTAGTGTGATTTGCGTGTCGGGGTGCAAGTGCCTAATCATGTCGTACATGATTCGATCCGGACCCGGTGCAGAGCTCTGACATGCTGACAAGGCGGCTTTAAGTTCGGTAACGCCAAAAGGACGATTATAAGGGTTATTTGGGCTGCATTTTCGGTTTAGTGGCTTACATTCTTCTATTGCTTTGTACTTCAGGAAGCTCGCTGTGTAGTGGGTGGAGCTAGACACATGCTCGAAGTGTTGACCAAGTGCGTTGGCCTGGTCTTCCAACGTGTTTCCTTCTTTATCCACCACGGGCAACGGATGAACTTGTTGTCCCTTAAGCCTCCTTAGTCCGTTCCATACTTTTGCCTCCTGTGTGTGTGAATTGATGCCGGACAGGAACTTCTCCCAGCTTGCCCTTTTAGCTTGCCGTCGCGTTCGCCTTCCTTGTGATTTTACGTTTTTAAACTCCATCAAATTTTCTGCAGTTGGGAATCGGCGAAGTATGCCCCACGCTTTATTGTGTTTTTTTGCGCGCCTCCTTGCACTCATCATTCCACCATGGAACTCGTCTTCGGGATGAGCGACCGCTTGATTGTGGAATGAACTTCTTTGCTGCCTCGATGATAAAATCGGTAAAATACGCTGCCGCGTCATCTATACTAAATTCGCTGATAAAATCACGGGATATAAAAGTCGATTCCTTAAACGTTTCCAATCAGCAGAGGCTAGTTTCCATCTAGGTACATGTGGAGGGGAGTCACCTTGCGTTACTAGGCTTAGAGTTAATGGAAAGTGGTCACTTCCGAATGGGTTTTTGATTACATTCCATTCTAAGTCAGGAAATGGGGAAGAAGATCCAATCGCCAAGTCTATCGATGAATAGGAATTGTGGTGAGGATTATAATATGTTGGCTCCTTCTTACTAAAGAGGCATGCACTGGAGTTTACTAAAAAGTTTTCTACAAAACGGCCTCTCGCGTCGCATCGTGAGTCTCCCCACAATGTATTGTGGGCGTTAAAATCTCCCACGAGTATGTAGGGCTCGGGAAGTTGATCGATAAGATTATAAAAGTCTGTTTTCTCGAGGTGATGATTTGGGGGTATGTAAATAGAACATACCGTGACCAATTTGCTAAATAGGATAGCCCAAACAGACACTGCCTCAAGGGGCGTCCGAAGGGCGACGTGTCGACAAGCTACGGACTTGTCGGCAACTATTGCTACACCGCCGGAGGCGTTAGCCTCGTTACGGTCTTTTCGGAAGATGGTGTATTGACGAAGGAAGTTTGTGTTTGTAGGTTTCAGATGTGTCTCTTGAACACACAGCAACTTTGGATTATGTTTGTGTAGGAGTTCTGTAATGTCGTCGAGGTTGTGAAGAAGTCCTCTGACATTCCACTGTAGTATTTGTGTCTCCATAATGACAGATGTGTTTGTGCTGTGTGTTTAAGAGGTGATGATTAGCTCACGGGGCTCTTTGCAGGCGCCGTGATACGAGATTTTTCATTTCTGGAGCGGTCGAGAGATTCTCGCCGCTCCTTAGGCGCTGGTGGCGCCGTCTGGCCGGTTGTTGTGTCCATCGCATCTTGCGAGGCGCTGGACACGCGCGAGCGGTTAGTTTGACGTGAAGGCCTTGTCTCGAGAGACGAGACCTTGGAGGCCACCAGCCCTGAGGTCGATGGCCCCGTGTTCTGAGATGGCGGAGCAGCCTGAGCTGCAGCCGCCGAGGGGGCGGATGGCGTCGCTGGCGGCTCACTGCGTGTGAGCCGGACAGCCGCCGGAAACCGTTGTGTCGCTGCCCCCTGACGCGTCACATCGGCAAAGGTGTTTTTGGGCAGGTATGATACCCGCCTACGTGCCTCCTTGAATGATATGTTCTCCTTTACTTTGATTGATACAATTTCTTTTTCTCTTTTCCAGGTAGGGCACGACCGCGAGTATGCGGCGTGCTCCCCATCACAGTTTACACAGTGGAGAGAGTTTTCACATGATTCAGAGAGGTGTTCGTTCGCACTGCATTTCGCACAAGTCTGACGGCCTCGGCAGTTCTGTGAACTGTGGCCAAATCTTTTGCATTTGAAGCAACGGAGGGGGTTGGGGATGTACGGCCTTACTCTGATTTTAATGTAACCTGCCTCGATGGTTTCTGGCAGCACACTGGAACCGAATGTGAGTATTAGATGCTTAGTGTCAATTTCTTTACCATCACGCCTCATTCTGATCCGTTTTACGTTGATTACATTCTGTTCTTTCCATTCTTCCAGAAGTTCAATCTCGGTAAGCTCCATGAAATCAACATCGGAAACTACACCGCGGATGGTGTTCATGGTGCGGTGTGGGGTCACTGAAACGGGTATGTCCTCAAGAGACACTAGGTTAGATAGTTTTTCATGTTGCTTTTTGTCGTGAAGTTCCAAAAGAAGGTCCCCACTTGCTAGTCTGGATGCCTGATAGCCTGGGCCAATTGTCTGAGTTAGACATTCGGAAACGAGGAAAGGCGAGATCATTCTCGTTGTCTTTCCTGGTTTCTCACAGTGAATTACTTGATAGCGGGGGAAGTTCTCGGTGTTACGGCCAAAAAATTTAAGCATAGCTGCGAGTCGGCCTAGTTGGAACAGATTCATTTTCTCAAAATTTTTGCGCGCAAATAAACAGGGACGAAGAAAAGGAGACACAACGACGAGCGCTTTCTAACAACTGATGTTTATTATTGAAGAACCACCGCCTTAAATACCCACAGATCTGCGCGATCCTGTCAATAGAACATGTCAAGAGCGCATAAAATAACGCTTGTCATGAAATGCCGCTACGCGGTCAGCATAAAAAGCAGCAATGTTCATAAAACAAGCACAAAAGGCGAAAACGCGTTAAAGATATGATGACAGCAGCGAATTCTCTTTATCTAACAATGAAACAGAAGGATGACTGATGCATTTTTCTTTTAGTTTTTCAATCCAGTGAGCTTCCACAATTTCTCTCGCGGTTTGATTTCTATGCCTAAGCAAAATGGCGGTGCTTTCAAGACAAGGTGAGCACGCATGTTCTTCACAATGCATCGCCAAATGCGTACTAGGGCGACCTTTGAGACTAGACAAGTGTTCCCTTAGTCTCGTGTTAACGCATCTCGAAGTCTGCCCTACGTACACATGACCACACGTCAAAGGAATCTGATAAACAACGTTCATCGCGCAATCGACAAATTGGTTCTTACGTGGATGTTTTATACTACATCCTTTCTTAGCATCATCCTTACTTTCATACTTACTTTTGACCTTAGAACACACACTGCCTATTTTGTTTTTTGCTGAAAACACGACTTTTACTTCGTAACTCCCAGCCACCTTCTTAAGTCTGTGTGAAAGGCCATGAACATGCGGAATCACTGACACCTTAGAAGCTAAATCTTTCTGTCTTTGATTACTTGTGCATGATTCTTTATCCTGTTTTAGTTTTTTATTAATCTAGAGCATGACGCCAGCATCACAGCGAGCGGGTATCCAGCCTTTCTCAACCGATTGACTTGTTCAAGAAATGCAATGTTTACAGTGTGATAACATGATTTCAACAACGCTGACCTGAAACATGAAATGACTATACCATTCTTCACAAGCCTGGAATGGTTAGAGGCATAGTTCATTAGCGGTTTTCCATCTCGGGGCGAGAATGACCAACACACATGTTCCGGTAGAAATTCTAACTTGACATCTAGAAACTGTAGCTTATTATCTACTGGTACTTCAGAAGTGAAAGTCAAGCCCTTGCCCAGAGAATTAAATGATTTTACTACCCTATTTCTGAAAACATCTTTGTCTACATGACAGCCCAAAATCAAGTAGTCATCTACATATCTGTATACCTTATATACCACACCTTCTAGATCTTTTGCCAGCTCTCTGTCTATGCTTCCCAGAAAAATGCTACTAAGGATGGGAGCTACCTTTGACCCGATGCACACGCCCCCTGCCTGTATATACGTTTCATCACAGAATCCTACGTGTGTATTAGCTAAATAAAAATGCAGAAGTTCAAGAAAAGACTCAACAGTCATCCCGCACGTGTTGCGAAATGACACCTCGTCATTCTCATTTGTTATGCAATCATTAACACTGCGCATTAAGGGCCCATGCGGCAAGGAATAATAGAGGTCTTGAACATCTATGCTGAATCCCCAGCTGCAACTTGTACTATCTGATGCCAAAAATTTCACAAGGCCTTCAGAGTTTTTTAATAAGTACGGATCCTGTACTTCTAAGGAATTCAACATTTTCTGCAAGAATCCTGCGACCAGAACCTGCCAACACCCTCGCTCGGACACAATTGGTATAGGCATAGAAATCAAACCGCGAGAGAAATTGTGGAAGCTCACTGGATTGAAAAACTAAAAGAAAAATGCATCAGTCATCCTTCTGTTTCATTGTTAGATAAAGAGAATTCGCTGCTGTCATCATATCTTTAAGCGTTTTCGCCTTTTGTGCTTGTTTTATGAACATTGCTGCTTTTTATGCTGACCGCGTAGCGGCATTTCATGACAAGCGTTATTTTATGCGCTCTTGACATGTTCTATTGACAGGATCGCGCAGATCTGTGGGTATTTAAGCCGGTGGTTCTTCAATAATAAACATCAGTTGTTAGAAAGCGCTCGTCCTTGTGTCTCCTTTTCTTCGTCCCTGTTTATTTGCGCGCAAAAATTTTGACAAAAAATTTAAATACATCTTCGGTGCGCCCTCGTTTCTGAGGGCCATCAGGGAGTTTGGGAAAGGATCTATCCATCCAAATTTGCAGTTTTCGGCAGTAACGCCAGCCGCCCACCATGGAGCCCAACAAGGGGACGCCACAGTTCTTATAGAAAACAAGTCCTGCGGACGCCAACTGTACTTCACCACTATAACCTAATATGTAGTAACCTAGGTTGGCTCCTCACACAGGGTTAACCCTCACTGCCAAGAAGGTCGGAAGTAATATAGAAGAGAGTAGACGACAGGAAAGATAAAAAGGCGAGAGAGAAAGACGAAGATTGGAGAGAGAAACAGGAAAAGGCAACTACCGATTTCCCCCGGGTGGGTCAGTCCGGGGGTGCCGTCTACGTGAAGCGGAGGCCAAAGAGGTGTGTTGCCTCCGCCGAGGGGCCATGAAGGTCCAAACACCCGGCTTCGGCTCAACCCCCAGGATCCCCTTTTCCCCGGACACGGCTAAGCCGCGCACGGTTAGACGCGGGAGGGTCTTGGGTACCCTCGTGTGCTTGGGTACCCTCGTGTGCTTGGGTACGTGGTAGCGCAACTCACCAAACGCCTGCTTGCGCAGACGCCCCTGCGGGAAGAAACGCGCAATTAGACTGACTGCGTAAACAATCTTAGACACATATAGAGAAACTACGGTTGCGTGAGAGCCACTTCAAACACTTCTGGTCTAGTTCAAAAGTAAATTACGATGTGACATTCTTCAACGCACAATTGGACAGGATGCATAAAGAATCACTAGACATATATAGAACTACAATGTCGTGAGTGCCACTAGAAACTTTCTGGTCTATTTGAAAAGTAAATTACGAAGTTACATTCTTCAACGCTCAATTGGACTGACTGTATAAACAATCCCTAGACACAATAGAGAAACTACCGGTGCGTGACAGCCAATAGAAACACTTCTGGTATGGTTCAAAAGTAAATTACGAAGTGAAATTGTTCAATGTGCAACTGGACTGACTGCATGAACAATCCCTAGACACATATAGGGAAACTGCGGGTTCGTGACAGCCACTAGAAACACTTCTGGTATAGTTCAAAAGCAAATTACGAAGTAAAATTGTTGAACGCGCAATTGGACTGGATTCATAAACAATCCCTAGACACATATAGAGAAACTACAATTCCGTGACAGCCGCTAGAAACGTTCTGGTCTAGTTAAAAAATCAATTACGAAAGTGACATTCTTCAACGCGCAATTGGACTGACTGCGTAAACAATCTTAGACACATATAGAGAAACTACGGTTGCGTGAGAGCCACTTCAAACACTTCTGGTCTAGTTCAAAAGTAAATTACGATGTGACATTCTTCAACGCACAATTGGACAGGATGCATAAAGAATCACTAGACATATATAGAACTACAATGTCGAGAGTGCAACTAGAAACTTTCTGGTCTATTTGAAAAGTAAATTACGAAGTGACGTTCTTCAACGCTCAATTGGACTGACTGTATAAACAATCCCTAGAATAAATAGAGAAACTACCGGTGCGTGACAGCCAATAGAAACACTTCTGGTATAGTTCAAAAGTAAATTACGAAGTGAAATTGTTCAATGTGCAACTGGACTGACTGCATGAACAATCCCTAGACACATATAGGGAAACTGCGGGTTCGTGACAGCCACTAGAAACGCTTCTCGTCTAGTTCAAAAGTAAATTACGAAGTTACATTCTTCAACGCGAAATTGGACTGACTGCATGAACAATGCATAGACACATATAGGGAAACTACGGTTGCGTGAGAGCCAGTAGAAACGCTTCTGGTCTAGATCAAAAGTAAATAACGAAGTGAAATTGTTCAACGTTCAATTGGACTACCTGTATAAACAATCCCTAGACACAATAGAGAAACTACGGGTGCGTGACAGCCACTAGAAACACTTCTGGTATAGTTCAAAAGCAAATTACGAAGTGAAATTGTTGAACGCGCAATTGGACTGGATCCATAAACAATCCCTAGACACATATAGAGAAACTACGATTGCGTGACAGCCGCTAGAAACGTTCTGGTCTAGTTAAAAAATAAATTACGAAAGTGACATTCTTCAACGCGCAATTGGACTCACTGCGTAAACAATCTTAGACATATATAGAGAAACTACGGTTGCGTGAGAGCCACTTCAAACATTTCTGGTCTAGTTCAAAAGTAAATTACGATGTGACATTCTTCAACGCACAATTGGACAGGATGCATAAAGAATCACTAGACATATATAGAACTACAATGTCGAGAGTGCCACTAGAAACTTTCTGGTCTATTTGAAAAGTAAATTACGAAGTGACATTCTTTAACGCTCAATTGGACTGACTATATAAACAATCCCTAGATACAATAAACTACCGGTGCGTGACAGCCAATAGAAACACTTCTGGTATAGTTCACAAGTAAATTACGAAGTGAAATTGTTCAATGTGCAATTGGACTGACTGCATGAACAATACCTAGACACATATAGGGAAACTGTGGGTTCGTGACAGCCACTAGAAACGCTTCTTGTCTAGTTCAAAAGTAAATTACGAAGTTACATTCTTCAACGCGAAATTGGAGTGACTGCATAAAGAATCCCTTGACACAAATAGAGAAACTACGGTTGCGTGAGAGCCACTGGAAACGCTTCTGGTCTAGTTCAAAGGTAATTTACGAAGTGGCATTCTTCAACGCGCAATAGGAGTGACTGCATAAACAATCCCTTGACACAAATAGAGAAACTACGGTTGCGTGAGAGCCACTGGAAACGCTTCTGGTCTAGTTCAAAAGTAAATTACGAAGTGCCATTATTCAACGTTCAATTGGACTACCCGTATAAACAATCCCTAGACACATATAGAGAATCTACGGTTGCGTGAGAGCCACTGGAAACGCTTCTGGTCTAGTTCAAAAGTAAATTACGAAGTAGGATTTCTCAACGCGCAATTGGAGTGACTGCGTGAACCATCCCTAGAAACATATAGAGAACCTACGGTTGCCTGAGAGCCACTCGAAACGCTTCTGGTCTAGTTCAAAAGTAAATTACGAAGTGACATTCTTCAACGCGAAATTGGACTGACTGTATAAACAATCCCTAGACACAATAGAGAAACAACGGGTGTGTGACAGTGACTAGAAGCACTTCTGGTCTAGTTCAAAAGTAAATTACGAAATGACATTTTTCAACGTGCAGTTGGATTGACTGCATAAACAATCCAGACACATATAGAGAAACTACGGTTGCGTGAGAGCCACTAGAAACATTCCGGTCTAGTTGAAAAGCCAATTCCGAAGTGACATTCTTCAACGCTAAATTGGACTGCATGCAGAAACAATCCCTAGACAGATATAGAGAAACTACGGGTGCGTTAGAGCCACTAGAAACGCTTGCGGTATTGTTCAAAAGTAAATTACGAAGTGAAATTGTTCAACGTTCAATTGGACTACCTGTATAAACAATCCCTAGACACAATAGAGAAACTACGGGTGCGTGACAGCCACTAGAAACACTTCTGGTATAGTTCAAAAGCAAATTACGAAATGAAATTGTTGAACGCGCAATTGGACTGGATCCATAAACAATCCCTAGACACATACAGAGAAACTACGATTGCGTGACAGCCGCTAGAAACGTTCTGGTCTAGTTAAAAAATAAATTACGAAAGTGACATTCTTCAACGCGCAATTGGACTGACTGCGTAAACAATCTTAGACATATATAGAGAAACTACGGTTGCGTGAGAGCCACTTCAAACACTTCTGGTCTAGTTCAAAAGTAAATTACGATGTGACATTCTTCAACGCACAATTGGACAGGATTCATAAAGAATCACTAGACATATATAGAACTACAATGTCGAGAGTGCCACTAGAAACTTTCTGGTCTATTTGAAAAGTAAATTACGAAGTGACGTTCTTCAACGCTCAATTGGACTGACTGTATAAACAATCCCTAGACACAATAGAGAAACTAACGGTGCGTGACAGCCAATAGAAACACTTCTGGTCTAGTTCAAAAGTAAATTACGAAGTGAAATTGTGCAATGTGCAATTGGACTGACTGCATGAACAATCCCTAGACACATATAGGGAAACTGCGGGTTCGTGACAGCCACTAGAAACACTTCTCGTCTAGTTCAAAAGTAAATTACGAAGTTACATTCTTCAACGCGAAATTGGACTGACTGCATGAACAATCCCTTGACACAAATAGAGAAACTACTGTTGCGTGAGAGCCACTGGAAACGCTTCTGGTCTAGTTCAAAGGTAATTTACGAAGTGGCATTCTTCAACGCGCAATTGGAGTGACTGCATAAACAATCCCTTGACACAAATAGAGAAACTACGGTTGCGTGAGAGCCACTGGAAACGCTTCTGGTCTAGTTCAAAAGTAAATACGAAGTGCCATTATTCAACGTTCAATTGGACTACCCGTATAAACAATCCCTAGACACAATCGAGAAACTACGGGTGCGTGACAGCCACTAGAAACACTTCTGGTATAGTTCAAAAGCAAGTTACGAAGTGAAATTGTTGAACGCGCAATTCGACTGGATTCATAAACAATCCCTAGACACATTTAGAGATACTACAATTGCGTGACAGCCGCTAGAAACGTTCTGGTCTAGTTAAAAAATAAATTACGAAAGTGACATTCTTCACACGCAATTGGACTGACTGCGTAAACAATCTTAGACACATATAGAGAAACTACGGTTGCGTGAGAGCCACTTCAAACACTTCTGGTCTAGTTCAAAAGTAAATTACGATGTGACATTCTTCAACGCACAATTGAACTGGATGCATAACAATCCCTAGACACACATAAAGGGAAACTACAATTCCGTGAGAGGCACTAGAAACGCTTCTGGTCATGTTCAAAAGTAAATTACGATGTGACATTCTTCAACGCACAATTGGAGTGACTGCGTAAACAATCTTAGACACATATAGAGAAACTACGGTTGCGTGAGAGCCGCTTTAAACACTTCTGGTCTAGTTCAAAAGTAAATTACGATGTGACATTCTTCAGCTCACAATTGGACAGGATGCATAAACAATCCCTAGACATATATAGAACTACAATGTCGTGAGTGCCACTAGAAACTTTCTGGTCTATTTGAAAAGTAAATTATGAAGTGACATTCTTTAACGCTCAATTGGACTGTATAAACAATCCCTAGACACAATGGAGAAACAACAATGGCGTGAGAGCCACTAGAAACGCTTCTGGTCTAGTTCAAAGGTAATTTACGAAGTGGCATTCTTCAACGCGCAATTGGAGTGACTGCATAAACAATCCCTTGACACAAATAGAGAAACTACGGTTGCGTGAGAGCCACTGGAAACGCTTCTGGTATAGTTCAAAAGTAAATTACGAAGTGCCATTTTCAACGTTCAATTGGACTACCCGTATAAACAATCCCTAGACACAATAGAGAAACTACCGGTGCGTGACAGCCAATAGAAACACTTCTGGTATAGTTCAAAAGTAAATTACGAAGTGAAATTGTTCAATGTGCAATTGGACTGACTGCATGAACAATCCCTAGACACATATAGGGAAACTGCGGGTTCGTGACAGCCACTTCAAACACTTCTGGTCTAGTTCAAAAGTAAATTACGATGTGACATTCTTCAACGCACAATTGGACAGGATGCATAAAGAATCACTAGACATATATAGAACTACAATGTCGAGAGTGCCACTAGAAACTTTCTGGTCTATTTGAAAAGTAAATTACGAAGTGACATTCTTCAACGCTCAATTGGACGGACTATATAAACAATCCCTAGATACAATAGAGAAACTACCGATGCGTGACAGCCAATAGAAACACTTCTGGTATAGTTCACAAGTAAATTACGAAGTGAAATTGTTCAATGTGCAATTGGACTGACTGCATGAACAATCCCTAGACACATATAAGGAAACTGCGGGTTCGTGACAGCCACTAGAAACGCTTCTGGTCTAGTTCAAAAGTAAATTACGAAGTTACATTCTTCAACGCGAAATTGGACTGACTGCATGAAGAATGCCTAGACACATATGGGGAAACTACGGTTGCGTGAGAGCCAGTAGAAACGCTTCTGGTCTAGATCAAAAGTAAATTACGAAGTGAAATTGTTCAACGCGCAATTGAACTGGATGCATAACAATCCCTAGACACATATAGAGAAACTACAATTCCGTGAGAGCCACAAGAAACGTTTCTGGTCTTGTTCAAAAGTAAATTAGGATGTGGCATTCTTCAACGCACAATTGGACAGGATGTTTAAACAATCCCTAGACACATATAGAGAAACTACGCTTGTGTGAGAGCCGCTTCAACCACTTCTGGTCTAGTTCAAAAGTAAATTACGATGTGACATTCTTCAACGACAAGATGCATAAACAATCCCTAGACATATATAGAACTACAATGTAGTGAGTGCCACTAGAAACTTTCTGGTCTATTTGAAAAGTAAATTACGAAGTGACATTCTTCAGCGCTCAATTGGACTGTATAAACAATCCCTAGACACAATGGAGAAACTACAATGGCGTGAGAGCCACTAGAAACGCTTCTGGTCTAGTTCAAAGGTAATTTACGAAGTGGCATTCTTCAAAGCGCAATTGGAGTGACTGCATAAACAATCCCTTGACACAAATAGAGAAACTACGGTTGCGTGAGAGCCACTGGAAACGCTTCTGGTATAGTTCAAAAGTAAATTACGAAGTGTCATTTTTCAACGTTCAATTGGACTACCCGTATAAACAAACCCTAGACACAATAGAGAAACTTAGGGTGCGTGACAGCCACTAGAAACACTTCTGGTATAGTTCAAAAGCAAATTACGAAGTGAAATTGTTGAACGCGCAATTCGACTGGATTCATAAACAATCCCTAGACACATATAGAGAAACTACAATTCCGTGACAGCCGCTAGAAACGTTCTGGTCTAGTTAAAAAATAAATTACGAAAGTGACATTCTTCAACGCGCAATTGGACTGACTGCGTAAACAATCTTAGACACATATAGAGAAACTACGGTTGCGTGAGAGCCACTTCAAACACTTCTGGTCTAGTTCAAAAGTAAATTACGATGTGACATTCTTCAACGCACAATTGGACAGGATGCATAAAGAATCACTAGACATATATAGAACTAAAATGTCGAGAGTGCCACTAGAAACTTTCTGGTCTATTTGAAAAGTAAATTACGAAGTGACGTTCTTCAACGCTCAATTGGACTGACTGTATAAACAATCCCTAGACTCAATAGAGAAACTACCGGTGCGTGACAGCCAATAGAAACACTTCTGGTATAGTTCAAAAGTAAATTACGAAGTGAAATTGTGCAATGTGCAATTGGACTGACTGCATGAACAATCCCTAGACACATATAGGGAAACTGCGGGTTCGTGACAGCCACTAGAAACACTTCTCGTCTAGTTCAAAAGTAAATTACGAAGTTACATTCTTCAACGCGAAATTGGACTGACTGCATGAACAATGCCTAGACACATATAGGGAAACTACGGTTGCGTGAGAGCCAGTAGAAACGCTTCTGGTCTAGATCAAAAGTAAATTACGAAGTGAAATTAATCAACGTTCAATTGGACTACCTGTATAAACAATCCCTAGACACAATAGAGAAAACTACGGGTGCGTGACAGCCACTAGAAACACTTCTGGTATAGTTCAAAAGCAAATTACGAAGTGAAATTGTTGAACGCGCAATTGGACTGGATCCATAAACAATCCCTAGACACATATAGAGAAACTACGATTGCGTGACAGCCGCTAGAAACGTTCTGGTCTAGTTAAAAAATAAATTACGAAAGTGACATTCTTCAACGCGCAATTGGACTGACTGCGTAAACAATCTTAGACATATATAGAGAAACTACGGTTGCGTGAGAGCCACTTCAAACACTTCTGGTCTAGTTCAAAAGTAAATTACGATGTGACATTCTTCAACGCACAATTGGACAGGATGCATAAAGAATCACTAGACATATATAGAACTACAATGTAGAGAGTGCCACTAGAAACTTTCTGGTCTATTTGAAAAGTAAATTACGAAGTGACATTCTTTAACGCTCAATTGGACTGACTATATAAACAATCCCTAGATACAATAGAGAAACTACCGGTGCGTGACAGCCAATAGAAACACTTCTGGTATAGTTCACAAGTAAATTACGAAGTGAAATTGTTCAATGTGCAATTGGACTGACTGCATGAACAATACCTAGACACATATAGGGAAACTGTGGGTTCGTGACAGCCACTAGAAACGCTTCTTGTCTAGTTCAAAAGTAAATTACGAAGTTACATTCTTCAACGCGAAATTGGAGTGACTGCATAAACAATCCCTTGACACAAATAGAGAAACTACGGTTGCGTGAGAGCCACTGGAAACGCTTCTGGTCTAGTTCAAAGGTAATTTACGAAGTGGCATTCTTCAACGCGCAATAGGAGTGACTGCATAAACAATCCCTTGACACAAATAGAGAAACTACGGTTGCGTGAGAGCCACTGGAAACGCTTCTGGTCTAGTTCAAAAGTAAATTACGAAGTGCCATTATTCAACGTTCAATTGGACTACCCGTATAAACAATCCCTAGACACATATAGAGAATCTACGGTTGCGTGAGAGCCACTGGAAACGCTTCTGGTCTAGTTCAAAAGTAAATTACGAAGTAGGATTTCTCAACGCGCAATTGGAGTGACTGCGTGAACCATCCCTAGAAACATATAGAGAACCTACGGTTGCGTGAGAGCCACTCGAAACGCTTCTGGTCTAGTTCAAAAGTAAATAACGAAGTGACATTCTTCAACGCGAAATTGGACTGACTGTATAAACAATCCCTAGACACAATAGAGAAACAATGGGTGTGTGACAGTGACTAGAAGCACTTCTGGTCTAGTTCAAAAGTAAATTACGAAATGACATTTTTCAACGTGCAGTTGGATTGACTGCATAAACAATCCAGACACATATAGAGAAACACCGGTTGCGTGAGAGCCACTAGAAACATTCCGGTCTAGTTGAAAAGTAAATTCCGAAGTGGCATTCTTCAACGCTAAATTGGACTGCATGCAGAAACAATCCCTAGACAGATATAGAGAAACTACGGGTGCGTTAGAGCCACTAGAAACGCTTGCGGTATTGTTCAAAAGTAAATTACGAAGTGAAATTGTTCAACATTCAATTGGACTACCTGTATAAACAATCCCTAGACACAATAGAGAAACTACGGGTGCGTGACAGCCACTAGAAACACTTCTGGTATAGTTCAAAAGCAAATTACGAAATGAAATTGTTGAACGCGCAATTGGACTGGATCCATAGACAATCCCTAGACACATATAGAGAAACTACGATTGCGTGACAGCCGCTAGAAACGTTCTGGTCTAGTTAAAAAATAAATTACGAAAGTTACATTCTTCAACGCGCAATTGGACTGACTGCGTAAACAATCTTAGACATATATAGAGAAACTACGGTTGCGTGAGAGCCACTTCAAACACTTCTGGTCTAGTTCAAAAGTAAATTACGATGTGACATTCTTCAACGCACAATTGGACAGGATTCATAAAGAATCACTAGACATATATAGAACTACAATGTCGAGAGTGCCACTAGAAACTTTCTGGTCTATTTGAAAAGTAAATTACGAAGTGACGTTCTTCAACGCTCAATTGGACTGACTGTATAAACAATCCCTAGACACAATAGAGAAACTACCGGTGCGTGACAGCCAATAGAAACACTTCTGGTATAGTTCAAAAGTAAATTACGAAGTGAAATTGTTCAATGTGCAATTGGACTGACTGCATGAACAATCCCTAGACACATATAGGGAAACTGCGGGTTCGTGACAGCCACTAGAAACGCTTCTCGTCTAGTTCAAAAGTAAATTACGAAGTTACATTCTTTAACGCGAAATTGGACTGACTGCATGAACAATGCCTAGACACATATAGGGAAACTACGGTTGCGTAAGAGCCAGTAGAAACGCTTCTGGTCTAGATCAAAAGTAAATTACGAAGTGAAATTGTTCAACGTTCAATTGGACTACCTGTATAAACAATCCCTAGACACAATAGAGAAACTACGGGTGCATGACAGCCACTACAAACACTTCTGGTATAGTTCAAAAGTGAATTACGAAGTGAAATTGTTCAACGCGCAATTGAACTGGATGCATAACAATCCCTAGACACACATATAGGGAAACTACAATTCCGTGAGAGGCACTAGAAACGCTTCTGGTCTTGTTCAAAAGTAAATTACGATGTGACATTCTTCAACGCACAATTGGACTGACTGCGTAAACAATCTTAGACACATATAGAGAAACTACGGTTGCGTGAGAGCCGCTTCAAACACTTCTGGTCTAGTTCAAAAGTAAATTACGGTGTGACATTCTTCAGCGCGCAATTGTAGTTACTGCATCAAACATCCCTAGACACATATAGAGAAACTACGGCTGCGTGAGAGCCACTAGAAGCGCTTCTGGTCTAGTTCAAAAGTAAATTACGACGTGAAATTCTTCAACGCGCAATTGGACTGGATGCATAAACAATCCCTAGACACATATAGAGAAACTACGGTTGCGTGACAGCCACTGGAAACGCTTCTGGTCTAGTTCAAAAGTAAATTACGAAGTGACATTCTTTAACGCAAAATTGGACTGACCGTATAAACAATCCCTAGACACAATAGAGAAACTACTTGTGCGTGACAGCCGCTAGAAACGCTTCTGGTATTGTTCAAAGTAAATAACGAAGTGAAATTGTTCAACGGGCAATTCGACTGCATGCATAAACTATCGGTAGACACATAAAGAGAAACTACGGTTCCGTGAGAGCCACTAGAAACGTTCTGGTCTAGTTGAAAAGTAAATTATGAAGTGATATTCTTCAACGATCAATTGGACTGACTGTATAAACAATCCCTAGTCACAATAGAGAACAACGGGTGTGTGACAGCCACTAGAAGCACTTCTGGTGTAGTTCAAAAGTAATATACGAAGTGACATTCTTCAACGCTATATTGGACTGATTGTATAAACAATCGCGAGACACAACGGAGAACAACGGGTGTGTGTCAGCCACTAGAAACGCTTCTGGTCTAGTTCAAAAGTAAATTACGAAGTGGCATTCTTCAACGCGCAATTGGAGTGACCGCGTGAACAATCCCTAGATCAATATGGAGAAACTATGATTCCGTGAGAGCCACTAGAAACACTTCTGGTCTAGTTCAAAAGTAAATTATGAAGTGGCATTCTTCAACGCGCAATTGGAGTGACAGCGTGAACAATCCATAGACCAATATAGAGAAACTACGGTTCCGTGAGAGCTACTAGAAACACTTCTGGACAAGTTCAAAAGTAAATTACGAAGTGAAATTCTTCAACGCGCAATTGGAGTGACTGCATAAACAATCCCTAGACACATATCGAGAAACTACAGTTTCGTGAGAGCCACTGGAAACGCTTCTGGTCTACTTCAAAAGTAAATTACGAAGTGACATTCTTCAACGCGAAATTGGACAGGATGCATCAACAATCCCTAGACACATATAGAGAATCTACAGTTGCGTGAGAGCTACTGGAAACGCTTCTGGTCTAGTTCAAAAGAAAATTACGAAGTAGGATTTCTCAACGCACAATTGGAGTGACTGCATGAACCATCCCTAGACACATATAGAGAACCTACGGTTGCGTTAGAACCACTCGAAACGCTTCTGGTCTAGTTGAAAAGTAAATTACGAAGTGACATTCTTCAACACTAAGTTGGACTGCATGCAGAAACAATCCCTAGACACATATAGAGAAACTACGGGTGCGTTAGAGCCACTAGAAACGCTTGCGGTATTGTTCAAAAGTAAATTACGAAGTGAAATTGTTCAACGTTCAATTGGACTACCTGTATAAACAATCCCTAGACACAATAGAGAAACTACGGGTGCGTGACAGCCACTTCTGGTATAGTTCAAAAGCAAATAACGAAGTGAAATTGTTGAACGCGCAATTGGACTGGATCCATAAACAATCCCTAGACACATATAGAGAAACTACGATTGCGTGACAGCCGCTAGAAACGTTCTGGTCTAGTTAAAAAATAAATTACGAAAGTGACATTCTTCAACGCGCAATTGGACTGACTGCGTAAACAATCTTAGACATATATAGAGAAACTACGGTTGCGTGAGAGCCACTTCAAACACTTGTGGTCTAGTTCAAAAGTAAATTACGATGTGACATTCTTCAACGCACAATTGGACAGGATGCATAAAGAATCACTAGACATATATAGAACTACAATGTCGAGAGTGCCACTAGAAACTTTCTGGTCTATTTGAAAAGTAAATTACGAAGTGACGTTCTTCAACCCTCAATTGGACTGACTGTATAAACAATCCCTAGACACAATAGAGAAACTACCGGTGCGTGACAGCCAATAGAAACACTTCTGGTATAGTTCTAAAATAAATTACGAAGTGAAATTGTTCAATGTGCAATTGGACTGACTGCATGAACAATCCCTAGACACATATAGGAAAACTGCGGGTTCGTGACAGCCACTAGAAACGCTTCTGGTCTAGTTCAAAAGTAAATGACGAAGTTACATTCTTCAACGCGAAATTGGAGTGACTGCATAAACAATCCCTTGACACAAATAGAGAAACTACGGTTGCGTGAGAGCCACTGGAAACGCTTCTGGTCTAGTTCAAAGGTAATTTACGAAGTGGCATTCTTCAACGCGCAATTGGAGTGACTGCATAAACAATCCCTTGACACAAATAGAGAAACTACGGTTGCGTGAGAGCCACTTCAAACGCTTCTGGTCTACTTCAAAAGTAAATTACGAAGTGCCATTATTCAACGTTCAATTGGACTACCCGTATAAACAATCCCTAGACACAATAGAGAAACTACGGGTGCGTGACAGCCACTAGAAACACTTCTGGTATAGTTCAAAAGCAAGTTACGAAGTGAAATTGTTGAACGCGCAATTCGACTGGATTCATAAACAATCCCTAGACACATTTAGAGATACTACAATTGCGTGACTGCCGCTAGAAACGTTCTGGTCTAGTTAAAAAATAAATTACGAAAGTGACATTCTTCACACGCAATTGGACTGACTGCGTAAACAATCTTAGACACATATAGAGAAACTACGGTTGCGTGAGAGCCACTTCAAACACTTCTGGTCTAGTTCAAAAGTAAATTACGATGTGACATTCTTCAACGCACAGTTGAACTGGATGCATAACAATCCCTAGACACACATATAGGGAAACTACAATTCCGTGAGAGGCACTAGAAACGCTTCTGGTCTTGTTCAAAAGTAAATTACGATGTGACATTCTTCAACGCACAATTGGAGTGACTGCGTAAACAATCTTAGACACATATAGAGAAACTACGGTTGCGTGAGAGCCGCTTCAAACACTTCTGGTCTAGTTCAAAAGTAAATTACGATGTGACATTCTTCAGCTCAAAATTGGACAGGATGCATAAACAATCCCTAGACATATATAGAACTACAATGTCGTGAGTGCCACTAGAAACTTTCTGGTCTATTTGAAAAGTAAATTACGAAGTGACATTCTTCAACGCTCAATTGGACTGTATAAACAATCCCTAGACACAATGGAGAAACAACAATGGCGTGAGAGCCAATAGAAACGCTTCTGGTGTAGTTCAAAAGGTAAATTACGAAGTGGCATTCTTCACCGCGGAATTGGAGTGACAGCGTGAACAATCCCTAGACACAATAGAGAAACAACGGGTGCGTGACAGCCACTAGAAACACTTCTGGTCTAGTTTAAAAGTAAATTACGAAGTGAAAATGTTCAACGCGCAATTGGAGTGACAGCGTGAACAATCCATAGACCAATATAGAGAAACTACGGTTCCGTGAGAGCTACTAGAAGCACTTCTGGAGAAGTTGAAAAGTAAATTACGAAGTGAAATTCTTCAACGCGCAATTGGAGTGACTGCATAAACAATGCCTAGACACATATAGAGAAACTACGGTTTCGTGAGAGCCACTGGAAACGCTTCTGGTCTACTTCAAAAGTAAATTACGAAGTGACATTCTTCAACGCGAAATTGGACAGGATGCATCAACAATCCCTAGAATAATATAGAGAATCTACGGTTGCGTGAGAGCCACTGGAAACGCTTCTGGTCTAGTTCAAAAGTAAATTACGAAGTAGGATTTCTCAACGCACAATTGGAGTGACTGCGTGAACCATCCCTAGACACATATAGAGAACCTACGGTTGCGTGAGAGCCACTCGAAACGCTTCTGGTCTAGTTCAAAAGTAAATTACGAAGTGACATTCTTCAACGCGAAATTGGACTGACTGTATAAACAATCCCTAGACACAATAGAGAAACAACGGGTGTGTGACAGTGACGAGAAGCACTTCTGGTCTAGTTCAAAAGTAAATTACGAAATGACATTTTTCAACGTGCAGTTGGATTGACTGCATAAACAATATTCAGGCACATATAGAGAAACTACGGTTCCGTGAGAGCTACTAGAAACACTTCTGGACAAGTTCAAAAGTAAATTACGAAGTGAAATTCTTCAACGCGCAATTGGAGTGACTGCATAAACAATCCCTAGACACATATAGAGAAACTACGGTTTCGTGAGAGCCACTGGAAACGCTTCTGGTCTACTTCAAAAGTAAATTATGAAGTGACATTCTTCAACGCGAAATTGGACAGGATGCATCAACAATCCCTAGACACATATAGAGAATCTACGGTTGCGTGAGAGCCACTGGAAACGCTTCTGGTCTAGTTCAAAAGTAAATTACGAAGTAGGATTTCTCAACGCGCAATTGGAGTGACTGCGTGAACCATCCCTAGAAACATATAGAGAACCTACGGTTGCGTGAGAGCCACTCGAAACGCTTCTGGTCTAGTTCAAAAGTAAATTACGAAGTGACATTCTTCAACGCGAAATTGGACTGACTGTATAAAAATCCCTAGACACAATAGAGAAACAACGGGTGTGTGACAGTGACTAGAAGCACTTCTGGTCTAGTTCAAAAGTAAATTACGAAATGACATTTTTCAACGTGCAGTTGGATTGACTGCATAAACAATCCAGACACATATAGAGAAACTACGGTTGCGTGAGAGCCACTAGAAACATTCCGGTCTAGTTGAAAAGTAAATTCCGAAGTGACATTCTTCAACGCTAAATTGGACTGCATGCAGAAACAATCCCTAGACACATATAGAGAAACTACGGGTGCGTTAGAGCCACTAGAAACGCTTGCGGTATTGTTCAAAAGTAAATTACGAAGTGAAATTGTTCAACGTTCAATTGGACTACCTGTATAAACAATCCCTAGACACAATAGAGAAACTACGGGTGCGTGACAGCCACTAGAAACACTTCTGGTATAGTTCAAAAGCAAATTACGAAGTGAAATTGTTGAACGCGCAATTGGACTGGATCCATAAACAATCCCTAGACACATATAGAGAAACTACGATTGCGTGACAGCCGCTAGAAACGTTCTGGTCTAGTTAAAAAATAAATTACGAAAGTGACATTCTTCAACGCGCAATTGGACTGACTGCGTAAACAATCTTAGACATATATAGAGAAACTACGGTTGCGTGAGAGCCACTTCAAACACTTCTGGTCTAGTTCAAAAGTAAATTACGATGTGACATTCTTCAACGCACAATTGGACAGGATTCATAAAGAATCACTAGACATATATAGAACTACAATGTCGAGAGTGCCACTAGAAACTTTCTGGTCTATTTGAAAAATAAATTACGAAAGTGACATTCTTCAACGCGCAATTGGACTGACTGCGTAAACAATCTTAGACATATATAGAGAAACTACGGTTGCGTGAGAGCCACTAGAAACGCTTCTTGTCTAGTTCAAAAGTAAATGACGAAGTTACATTCTTCAACGCGAAATTGGAGTGACTGCATAAACAATCCCTTGACACAAATAGAGAAACTACGGTTGCGTGAGAGCCACTGGAAACGCTTCTGGTCTAGTTCAAAGGTAATTTACGAAGTGGCATTCTTCAACGCGCAATAGGAGTGACTGCATAAACAATCCCTTGACACAAATAGAGAAACTACGGTTGCGTGAGAGCCACTGGAAACGCTTCTGGTCTAGTTCAAAAGTAAATTACGAAGTGCCATTATTCAACGTTCAATTGGACTACCCGTATAAACAATCCCTAGACACAATAGAGAAACTAGGGGTGCGTGACAGCCACTAGAAACACTTCTGGTATAGTTCAAAAGCCAATTACGAAGTGAAATTGGTGAACGCGCAATTCGACTGGATTCATAAACAATCCCTAGACACATTTAGAGAAACTACAATTGCGTGACAGCCGCTAGAAACGTTCTGGTCTAGTTAAAAAATAAATTACGAAAGTGACATTCTTCACACGCAATTGGACTGACTGCATAAACAATCTTGGACACATATAGAGAAACTACGGTTGCGTGAGAGCCACTTCAAACACTTCTGGTCTAGTTCAAAAGTAAATTACGATGTGACATTCTTCAACGCACAATTGGACAGGATGCATAAAGAATCACTAGACAGATATAGAACTACAATGTCGTGAGTGCCACTAGAAACTTTCTGGTCTATTTGAAAAGTAAATTACGAAGTGACATTCTTCAACGCTCAATTGGACTGACTGTATAAATAATCCCTAGACACAATAGAGAAACTACCGGTGCGTGACAGCCAATAGAAACACTTCTGGTATAGTTCAAAAGTAAATTACGAAGTGAAATTGTTCAATGTGCAATTGGACTGACTGCATGAACAATGCCAGACACATATAGGCAAACTACGGTTGCGTGAGAGCCAGTAGAAACGCTTCTGGTCTAGATCAAAAGTAAATTACGAAGTGAAATTGTTCAACGCGCAATTGAACTGGATGCATAACAATCCCTAGACACACATATAGGGAAACTACAATTCCGTGAGAGGCACTAGAAACGCTTCTGGTCTTGTTCAAAAGTAAATTACGATGTGACATTCTTCAACGCACAATTGGACTGACTGCGTAAACAATCTTAGACACATATAGAGAAACAACGGTTGCGTGAGAGCCGCTTCAAACACTTCTGGTCTAGTTCAAAAGTAAATTACGATGTGACATTCTTCAGCGCACAATTGGACAGGATGCATAAACAATCCCTAGACATATATAGAACTACAATGTCGTGAGTGCCACTAGAAACTTTCTGGTCTATTTGAACATTAAATTACGAAGTGACATTCTTCAACGCTCAATTGGACTGTATAAACAATCTCTAGACACAATGGAGAAACAACAATGGCGTGAGAGCCACTAGAAACGCTTCTGGTATAGTTCAAAAGGTAAATTACGAAGTGGCATTCTTCACCGCGGAATTGGACTGACAGCGTGAACAATCCCTAGACACAATAGAGAAACAACGGGTGTGTGACAGCCACTAGAAACACTTCTGGTCTTGTTTAAAAGTAAATTACGAGGTGAAAATGTTCAACGCGCAATTGAACTGGATTCATAAACAATCCCTAGACACATATAGAGAAACTACAATTCCGTGAGAGCCGCTAGAAACGCTTCTGGTCTAGTTCTAAAGAAATTTACGAAGTGACATTCCTAAACGCTAAATTGGAATGACTGTATAAACAATCCCTAGACACAATAGAGAAACGACAGGTGTGTGACAGCCACTAGAAGCACTTCTGGTCTAGTTCAAAAGGAAATTACGAAGTGACATTCTTCAACGTGCAGTTGGTCTGACTGCATAAACAATCCCTAGACAAAATAGAGAAACTACGTGTGTGTGACAGCCAATTCAAACACTTCTGGTCGAGTTCAAAAGTAAATTACGAAGTGAAATTCTTTAACACGCAATTGGACTGACTGCATAAACAATCCCTAGACACAATAGAGAAACTACGTGTGCGTGACAGCCAATAGAAACACTTCTGGTATAGTTCAAAAGTAAATTACGAAGTGACATTCTTCAACGCGAAATTGGACAGGATGCATCAACAATCCCTAGACACATATAGAGAATCCACGGTTGCGTGAGAGCCACTTCAAACACTTGTGGTCTAGTTCAAAAGTAAATTACGATGTGACATTCTTCAACGCACAACTGGACAGGATGCATAAAGAATCACTAGACATATATAGAACTACAATGTCGAGAGTGCCACTAGAAACTTTCTGGTCTATTTGAAAAGTAAATTACGAAGTGACGTTCTTCAACGCTCAATTGGACTGACTGTATAAACAATCCCTAGACACAATAGAGAAACTACCGGTGCGTGACAGCCAATAGAAACACTTCTGGTATAGTTCAAAAGTAAATTACGAAGTGACATTCTTCAACGCGAAATTGGACAGGATGCATCAACAATCCATAGACACATATAGAGAATCTACGGTTGCGTGAGAGCCACTGGAAACGCTTCTGGTCTAGTTCAAAAGTAAATTACGAAGTAGGATTTCTCAACGCACAATTGGAGTGACTGCATGAACCATCCCTAGACACATATAGAGAACCTACGGTTGCGTGAGAGCCACTCGAAACGCTTCTGGTCTAGTTCAAAAGTAAATTACGAAGTGACATTCTTCAACGCGAAATTGCACTGACTGTATAAACAATCCCTAGACACAATAGAGAAACAACGGGTGTGTGACAGTGACTAGAAGCACTTCTGGTCTAGTTCAAAAGTAAATTACGAAATGACATTTTTCAACGTGCAGTTGGATTGACTGCATAAACAATCCACAGACACATATAGAGAAACTACGGTTGCGTGAGAGCCACTAGAAACATTCCGGTCTAGTTCAAAAGTAAATTACGAAGTAGGATTTCTCAACGCACAATTGGAGTGACTGCATGAACCATCCCTAGACACATATAGAGAACCTACGGTTGCGTGAGAGCCACTCGAAACGCTTCTGGTCTAGTTCAAAAGTAAATTACGAAGTGACATTCTTCAACGCGAAATTGCACTGACTGTATAAACAATCCCTAGACACAATAGAGAAACAACGGGTGTGTGACAGTGACTAGAAGCACTTCTGGTCTAGTTCAAAAGTAAATTACGAAATGACATTTTTTTACGTGCAGTTGGATTGACTGCATAAACAATCCACAGACACATATAGAGAAACTACGGTTGCGTGAGAGCCACTAGAAACATTCCGGTCTAGTTGAAAAGTAAATTACGAAGTGACATTCTTCAACGCTAAATTGGACTGCATGCAGAAACAATCCCTAGACACATATAGAGAAACTACGGGTGCCTTAGAGCCACTAGAAACGCTTGCGGTGTTGTTCAAAAGTAATATACGAAGTGAAATTATTCAACGTTCAATTGGACTACCTGTATAAACAATCCCTAGACACAATAGAGAAACTACGGGTGCGTGACAGCCACTAGAAACACTTCTGGTATAGTTCAAAAGCAAATTACGAAGTGAAATTGTTGAACGCGCAATTGGACTGGATCCATAAACAATCCCTAGACACATATAGAGAAACTACGATTGCGTGACAGCCGCTAGAAACGTTCTGGTCTAGTTAAAAAATAAACTACGAAAGTGACATTCTTCAACGCGCAATTGGACTGACTGCGTAAACAATCTTAGACATATATAGAGAAACTACGGTTGGGTGAGAGCCACTTCAAACACTTGTGGTCTAGTTCAAAAGTAAATTACGATGTGACATTCTTCAACGCACAACTGGACAGGATGCATAAAGAATCACTAGACATATATAGAACTACAATGTCGAGAGTGCCACTAGAAACTTTCTGGTCTATTTGAAAAGTAAATTACGAAGTGACGTTCTTCAACGCTCAATTGGACTGACTGTATAAACAATCCCTAGACACAATAGAGAAACTACCGGTGCGTGACAGCCAATAGAAACACTTCTGGTATAGTTCAAAAGTAAATTACGAAGTGACATTCTTCAACGCGAAATTGGACAGGATGCATCAACAATCCCTAGACACATATAGAGAATCCACGGTTGCGTGAGAGCCACTTCAAACACTTGTGGTCTAGTTCAAAAGTAAATTACGATGTGACATTCTTCAACGCACAACTGGACAGGATGCATAAAGAATCACTAGACATATATAGAACTACAATGTCGAGAGTGCCACTAGAAACTTTCTGGTCTATTTGAAAAGTAAATTACGAAGTGACGTTCTTCAACGCTCAATTGGACTGACTGTATAAACAATCCCTAGACACAATAGAGAAACTACCGGTGCGTGACAGCCAATAGAAACACTTCTGGTATAGTTCAAAAGTAAATTACGAAGTGACATTCTTAAAGGCGAAATTGGACAGGATGCATCAACAATCCCTAGACACATATAGAGAATCTACGGTTGCGTGAGAGCCACTGGAAACGCTTCTGGTCTAGTTCAAAAGTAAATTACGAAGTAGGATTTCTCAACGCACAATTGGAGTGACTGCATGAACCATCCCTAGACACATATAGAGAACCTACGGTTGCGTGAGAGCCACTTGAAACGCTTCTGGTCTAGTTCAAAAGTAAATTACGAAGTGACATTCTTCAACGCGAAATTGCACTGACTGTATAAACAATCCCTAGACACAATAGAGAAACAACGGGTGTGTGACAGTGACTAGAAGCACTTCTGGTCTAGTTCAAAAGTAAATTACGAAATGACATTTTTCAACGTGCAGTTGGATTGACTGCATAAACAATCCACAGACACATATAGAGAAACTACGGTTGCGTGAGAGCCACTAGAAACATTCCGGTCTAGTTCAAAAGTAAATTACGAAGTAGGATTTCTCAACGCACAATTGGAGTGACTGCATGAACCATCCCTAGACACATATAGAGAACCTACGGTTGCGTGAGAGCCACTCGAAACGCTTCTGGTCTAGTTCAAAAGTAAATTACGAAGTGACATTCTTCAACGCGAAATTGCACTGACTGTATAAACAATCCCTAGACACAATAGAGAAACAACGGGTGTGTGACAGTGACTAGAAGCACTTCTGGTCTAGTTCAAAAGTAAATTACGAAATGACATTTTTCAACGTGCAGTTGGATTGACTGCATAAACAATCCACAGACACATATAGAGAAACTACGGTTCCGTGAGAGCCACTAGAAACATTCCGGTCTAGTTGAAAAGTAAATTACGAAGTGACATTCTTCAACGCTAAATTGGACTGCATGCAGAAACAATCCCTAGACACATATAGAGAAACTACGGGTGCGTTAGAGCCACTAGAAACGCTTGCGGTATTGTTCAAAAGTAAATTACGAAGTGAAATTGTTCAACGTTCAATTGGACTACCTGTATAAACAATCCCTAGACACAATAGAGAAACTACGGGTGCGTGACAGCCACTAGAAACACTTCTGGTATAGTTCAAAAGCAAATTACGAAGTGAAATTGTTGAACGCGCAATTGGACTGGATCCATAAACAATCCCTAGACACATATAGAGAAACTACGATTGCGTGACAGCCGCTAGAAACGTTCTGGTCTAGTTAAAAAATAAATTACGAAAGTGACATTCTTCAACGCGCAATTGGACTGACTGCGTAATTAATCTTAGACATATATAGAGAAACTACGGTTGCGTGAGAGCCACTTCAAACACTTGTGGTCCAGTTCAAAAGTAAATTACGATGTGACATTCTTCAACGCACAATTGGACAGGATGCATAAAGAATCACTAGACATATATAGAACTACAATGTCGAGAGTGCCACTAGAAACTTTCTGGTCTATTTGAAAAGTAAATTACGAAGTGACGTTCTTCAACGCTCAATTGGACTGAGTGTATAAACAATCCCTAGACACAATACAGAAACTACCGGTGCGTGACAGCCAATAGAAACACTTCTGGTATAGTTCAAAAGTAAATTACGAAGTGAAATTGTTCAATGTGTAATTGGACTGACTGCATGAACAATCCCTAGACACATATAGGGAAACTGCGGGTTCATGACAGCCACTAGAAACGCTTCTGGTCTAGTTCAAAAGTAAATTACGAAGTTAGATTCTTCAACGCGAAATTGGAGTGACTGCATAAACAATCCCTTGACACAAATAGAGAAACTACGGTTGCGTGAGAGCCACTGGAAACGCTTCTGGTCTAGTTCAAAGGTAATTTACGAAGTGGCATTCTTCAACGCGCAATTGGAGTGACTGCATAAACAATCCCTTGACACAAATAGAGAAACTACGGTTGCGTGAGAGCCACTGGAAACGCTTCTGGTCTAGTTCAAGAGTAAATTACGAAGTGCCATTTTTCAACGTTCAATTGGACTACCCGTATAAACAATCCCTAGACACAATAGAGAAACTACGGGTGCGTGACAGCCACTAGAAACACTTCTGGTATAGTTCAAAAGCAAATTACGAAGTGAAATTGTTGAACGCGCAATTCGACTGGATTCATAAACAATCCCTAGACACATTTAGAGAAACTACAATTGCGTGACAGCCGCTAGAAACGTTCTGGTCTAGTTAAAAAATAAATTACGAAAGTGATATTCTTCAACGCGCAATTGGACTGACTGCGTAAACAATCTTAGACACATATAGAGAAACTACGGTTGGGTGAGAGCCACTTCAAACACTTGTGGTCTAGTTCAAAAGTAAATTACGATGTGACATTCTTCAACGCACAACTGGACAGGATGCATAAAGAATCACTAGACATATATAGAACTACAATGTCGAGAGTGCCACTAGAAACTTTCTGGCCTATTTGAAAAGTAAATTACGAAGTGACGTTCTTCAACGCTCAATTGGACTGACTGTATAAACAATCCCTAGACACAATAGAGAAACTACCGGTGCGTGACAGCCAATAGAAACACTTCTGGTATAGTTCAAAAGTAAATTACGAAGTGACATTCTTCAACGCGAAATTGGACAGGATGCATCAACAATCCCTAGACACATATAGAGAATCCACGGTTGCGTGAGAGCCACTTCAAACACTTGTGGTCTAGTTCAAAAGTAAATTACGATGTGACATTCTTCAACGCACAACTGGACAGGATGCATAAAGAATCACTAGACATATATAGAACTACAATGTCGAGAGTGCCACTAGAAACTTTCTGGTCTATTTGAAAAGTAAATTACGAAGTGACGTTCTTCAACGCTCAATTGGACTGACTGTATAAACAATCCCTAGACACAATAGAGAAACTACCGGTGCGTGACAGCCAATAGAAACACTTCTGGTATAGTTCAAAAGTAAATTACGAAGTGACATTCTTCAACGCGAAATTGGACAGGATGCATCAACAATCCCTAGACACATATAGAGAATCTACGGTTGCGTGAGAGCCACTGGAAACGCTTCTGGTCTAGTTCAAAAGTAAATTACGAAGTAGGATTTCTCAACGCACAATTGGAGTGACTGCATGAACCATCCCTAGACACATATAGAGAACCTACGGTTGCGTGAGAGCCACTCGAAACGCTTCTGGTCTAGTTCAAAAGTAAATTACGAAGTGACATTCTTCAACGCGAAATTGCACTGACTGTATAAACAATCCCTAGACACAATAGAGAAACAACGGGTGTGTGACAGTGACTAGAAGCACTTCTGGTCTAGTTCAAAAGTAAATTACGAAATGACATTTTTCAACGTGCAGTTGGATTGACTGCATAAACAATCCACAGACACATATAGAGAAACTACGGTTGCGTGAGAGCCACTAGAAACATTCCGGTCTAGTTCAAAAGTAAATTACGAAGTAGGATTTCTCAACGCACAATTGGAGTGACTGCATGAACCATCCCTAGACACATATAGAGAACCTACGGTTGCGTGAGAGCCACTCGAAACGCTTCTGGTCTAGTTCAAAAGTAAATTACGAAGTGACATTCTTCAACGCGAAATTGCACTGACTGTATAAACAATCCCTAGACACAATAGAGAAACAACGGGTGTGTGACAGTGACTAGAAGCACTTCTGGTCTAGTTCAAAAGTAAATTACGAAATGACATTTTTCAACGTGCAGTTGGATTGACTGCATAAACAATCCACAGACACATATAGAGAAACTACGGTTGCGTGAGAGCCACTAGAAACATTCCGGTCTAGTTCAAAAGTAAATTACGAAGTAGGATTTCTCAACGCACAATTGGAGTGACTGCATGAACCATCCCTAGACACATATAGAGAACCTACGGTTGCGTGAGAGCCACTCGAAACGCTTCTGGTCTAGTTCAAAAGTAAATTACGAAGTGACATTCTTCAACGCGAAATTGCACTGACTGTATAAACAATCCCTAGACACAATAGAGAAACAACGGGTGTGTGACAGTGACTAGAAGCACTTCTGGTCTAGTTCAAAAGTAAATTACGAAGTGACATTCTTCAACGCAAAATTGGACTGCATGCAGAAACAATCCCTAGACACATATAGAGAAACTACGGGTGCGTTAGAGCCACTAGAAACGCTTACGGTATTGTTCAAAAGTAAATTACGAAGTGAAATTGTTCAACGTTCAATTGGACTACCTGTATAAACAATCCCTAGACACAATAGAGAAACTACGGGTGCGTCGTGACAGCCACTAGAAACACTTCTGGTATAGTTCAAAAGCAAATTACGAAGTGAAATTGTTGAACGCGCAATTGGACTGGATCCATAAACAATCCCTAGACACATATAGAGAAACTACGATTGCGTGACAGCCGCTAGAAACGTTCTGGTCTAGTTAAAAAATAAATTACGAAAGTGACATTCTTCAACGCGCAATTGGACTGACTGCGTAATTAATCTTAGACATATATAGAGAAACTACGGTTGCGTGAGAGCCACTTCAAACACTTGTGGTCTAGTTCAAAAGTAAATTACGATGTGACATTCTTCAACGCACAATTGGACAGGATGCATAAAGAATCACTAGACATATATAGAACTACAATGTCGAGAGTGCCACTAGAAACTTTCTGGTCTATTTGAAAAGTAAATTACGAAGTGACGTTCTTCAACGCTCAATTGGACTGAGTGTATAAACAATCCCTAGACACAATACAGAAACTACCGGTGCGTGACAGCCAATAGAAACACTTCTGGTATAGTTCAAAAGTAAATTACGAAGTGAAATTGTTCAATGTGTAATTGGACTGACTGCATGAACAATCCCTAGACACATATAGGGAAACTGCGGGTTCATGACAGCCACTAGAAACGCTTCTGGTCTAGTTCAAAAGTAAATTACGAAGTTAGATTCTTCAACGCGAAATTGGAGTGACTGCATAAACAATCCCTTGACACAAATAGAGAAACTACGGTTGCGTGAGAGCCACTGGAAACGCTTCTGGTCTAGTTCAAAGGTAATTTACGAAGTGGCATTCTTCAACGCGCAATTGGAGTGACTACATAAACAATCCCTTGACACAAATAGAGAAACTACGGTTGCGTGAGAGCCACTGGAAACGCTTCTGGTATAGTTCAAAAGTAAATTACGAAGTGCCATTTTTCAACGTTCAATTGGACTACCCGTATAAACAATCCCTAGACACAATAGAGAAACTACGGGTGCGTGACAGCCACTAGAAACACTTCTGGTATAGTTCAAAAGCAAATTACGAAGTGAAATTGTTGAACGCGCAATTCGACTGGATTCATAAACAATCCCTAGACACATTTAGAGAAACTACAATTGCGTGACAGCCGCTAGAAACGTTCTGGTCTAGTTAAAAAATAAATTACGAAAGTGATATTCTTCAACGCGCAATTGGACTGACTGCGTAAACAATCTTAGACACATATAGAGAAACTACGGTTGCGTGAGAGCCACTTCAAACACTTCTGGTCTAGTTCAAAAGTAAATTACGATGTGACATTCTTCAACGCACAATTGGACAGGATCCATAAAGAATCACTAGACATATATAGAACTACAATGTCGTGAGTGCCACTAGAAACTTTCTGGTCTATTTGAAAAGTAAATTACGAAGTGACATTCTTCAACGCTCAATTGGACTGACTGTATAAATAATCCCTAGACACAATAGAGAAACTACCGGTGCGTGACAGCCAATAGAAACACTTCTGGTATAGTTCAAAAGTAAATTACGAAGTGAAATTGTTCAATGTGCAATTGGACTGACTGCATGAACAATCCCTAGACACATATAGGGAAACTGCGGGTTCGTGACAGCCACTAGAAACGCTTCTGGTCTAGTTCAAAAGTAAATTACGAAGTTATTCTTCAACGCGAAATTGGACTGACTGCATGAACAATGCCAGACACATATAGGCAAACTACGGGTGCGTGAGAGCCAGTAGAAACGCTTCTGGTCTAAATCAAAAGTAAATTACGAAGTGAAATTGTTCAACGCGCAATTGAACTGGATCCATACCAATCCCTAGACACACATATAGGGAAACTACAATTCCGTGAGAGGCACTAGAAACGCTTCTGGTCTTGTTCAAAAGTAAATTACGATGTGACATTCTTCAACGCACAATTGGACAGGATGCATAAACAATCCCTAGGCATATATAGAACTACAATGTCGTGAGTGCCACTAGAAACTTTCTGGTCTATTTGAACAGTAAATTACGAAGTGACATTCTTCAACGCTCAATTGGACTGTATAAACAATCTCTAGACACAATGGAGAAACATCAATGGCGTGAGAGCCACTGGCAACGCTTCTGGTCTAGTTCAAAAGTAAATTACGAAGTAGGATTTCTCAACGCACAATTGGAGTGACTGCGTGAACCATCCCTAGACACATATAGAGAACCTACGGTTGCGTGAGAGCCACTCGAAACGCTTCTGATCTAGTTCAAAAGTAAATTACGAAGTGACATTCTTCAACGCGAAATTGGACTGACTGTATAAACAATCCCTAGACACAATAGAGAAACAACGGGTGTGTGACAGTGACTAGAAGCACTTCTGGTCTAGTTCAAAAGTAAATTACGAAATGACATTTTTCAACGTGCAGTTGGATTGACTGCATAAACAATCCACAGACACATATAGAGAAACTACGGTTGCGTGAGAGCCACTAGAAACACTTCTGGTCTAGTTCAAAAGTAAATTATGAAGCGGCATTCTTCAACGCGCAATTGGAGTGACAGCGTGAACAATCCATAGACCAATATAGAGAAACTACGGTTCCGTGAGAGCCACTAGAAACACTTCTGGACAAGTTCAAAAGTAAATTACGAAGTGACCTTCTTCAACGCGAAATTGGACTGACTGTATAAACAATCCCTAGACACAATAGAGAAACAACGGGTGTGTGACATTGACTAGAAGCACTTCTGGTCTAGTTCAAAAGTAAATTACGAAATGACATTTTTCAACGTGCAGTTGGATTGACTGCATAAACAATCCACAGACACATATAGAGAAACTACGGTGGCGTGAGAGCCACTAGAAACATTCCGGTCTAGTTGAAAAGTAAATTACGAAGTGACATTCTTCAACGCTAAATTGGACTGCATGCAGAAACAATCCCTAGACACATATAGAGAAACAACGGGTGCGTGAGAGCCACTTCAAACACTTCTGGTCTAGTTCAAAAGTAAATTACGATGTGACATTCTTCAACGCACAATTGGACAGGATCCATAAAGAATCACTAGACATATATAGAACTACAATGTCGTGAGTGCCACTAGAAACTATCTGGTCTATTTGAAAAGTAAATTACGAAGTGACATTCTTCAACGCTCAATTGGACTGACTGTATAAATAATCCCTAGACACAATAGAGAAACTACCGGTGCGTGACAGCCAATAGAAACACTTCTGGTATAGTTCAAAAGTAAATTACGAAGTGAAATTGTTCAATGTGCAATTGGACTGACTGCATGAACAATCCCTAGACACATATAGGGAAACTGCGGGTTCGTGACAGCCACTAGAAACGCTTCTGGTCTAGTTCAAAAGTAAATTACGAAGTTATTCTTCAACGCGAAATTGGACTGACTGCATGAACAATGCCAGACACATATAGGCAAACTACGGGTGCGTGAGAGCCAGTAGAAACGCTTCTGGTCTAAATCAAAAGTAAATTACGAAGTGAAATTGTTCAACGCGCAATTGAACTGGATCCATACCAATCCCTAGACACACATATAGGGAAACTACAATTCCGTGAGAGGCACTAGAAACGCTTCTGGTCTTGTTCAAAAGTAAATTACGATGTGACATTCTTCAACGCACAATTGGACAGGATGCATAAACAATCCCTAGGCATATATAGAACTACAATGTCGTGAGTGCCACTAGAAACTTTCTGGTCTATTTGAACAGTAAATTACGAAGTGACATTCTTCAACGCTCAATTGGACTGTATAAACAATCTCTAGACACAATGGAGAAACATCAATGGCGTGAGAGCCACTGGCAACGCTTCTGGTCTAGTTCAAAAGTAAATTACGAAGTAGGATTTCTCAACGCACAATTGGAGTGACTGCGTGAACCATCCCTAGACACATATAGAGAACCTACGGTTGCGTGAGAGCCACTCGAAACGCTTCTGATCTAGTTCAAAAGTAAATTACGAAGTGACATTCTTCAACGCGAAATTGGACTGACTGTATAAACAATCCCTAGACACAATAGAGAAACAACGGGTGTGTGACAGTGACTAGAAGCACTTCTGGTCTAGTTCAAAAGTAAATTACGAAATGACATTTTTCAACGTGCAGTTGGATTGACTGCATAAACAATCCACAGACACATATAGAGAAACTACGGTTGCGTGAGAGCCACTAGAAACACTTCTGGTCTAGTTCAAAAGTAAATTATGAAGCGGCATTCTTCAACGCGCAATTGGAGTGACAGCGTGAACAATCCATAGACCAATATAGAGAAACTACGGTTCCGTGAGAGCCACTAGAAACACTTCTGGACAAGTTCAAAAGTAAATTACGAAGTGACCTTCTTCAACGCGAAATTGGACTGACTGTATAAACAATCCCTAGACACAATAGAGAAACAACGGGTGTGTGACATTGACTAGAAGCACTTCTGGTCTAGTTCAAAAGTAAATTACGAAATGACATTTTTCAACGTGCAGTTGGATTGACTGCATAAACAATCCACAGACACATATAGAGAAACTACGGTGGCGTGAGAGCCACTAGAAACATTCCGGTCTAGTTGAAAAGTAAATTACGAAGTGACATTCTTCAACGCTAAATTGGACTGCATGCAGAAACAATCCCTAGACACATATAGAGAAACAACGGGTGCGTGAGAGCCACTAGAAGCGCTTCTGGTCTAGTTCAAAAGTAAATAACGTAGTGAAATTTTTCAACGCCCAATTGGACTGCAGGCATCAACTATCCCTAGACACATATAGAGAAACTACAGTTGCGTGACAGTCACTGGAAACGCTTCTGGTCTAGTTCAAAAGTAAATTGCGAAGTGACATTCTTCAACGCGAAATTGGACTGACTGTATAAACAATCCCTAGACACAATAGAGAAACTACGGGTGCGTGAGAGCCACTAGAAGTGCTTCTGGTCTAGTTCAAATGTAAATTACGAAGTGGCATTCTTCAACGCGCAATTGTAGTGACTGCATCAACAATCCCTAGACACATATAGAGAAACTACGGGTGCGTGAGAGCCACTGGAAACGCTTCTGATCTAGTTCAAAAGTAAATTACGAAGTGACATTCTTTAACGCTAAATTGGACTGACCGTATAAACAATCCCTAGACAAAATAGAGAAACTACTGGTGCGTGACAGCCGCTAGAAACGCTTTCGGTATTGTTCAAAAGTAAATTACGAAGTGAAATTGTTCAACGGGCAATTGGACTGCATGCATAAACAATCCCTAGACACATATAGAGCAACTACGGGTGCGTGAGAACCACTAGAAGCGCTTCTGGTCTAGTTCAAAAGTAAATAACGTAGTGAAATTCTTCAACGCCCAATTGGACTGCAGGCATCAACTATCCCTAGACACATATAGAGAAACTACGGTTGCGTGAGAGCCACTGGAAACGCTTCTGGTCTAGTTCAAAAGTAAATTACGAAATGACATTCTTCAATGCGAAATTGGACTGACTGTATAAACAATCCCTAGACACAATAGAGAAACAAAGGGTGTGTGATAGCCACTAGACGCACTTCTGGTCTAGTTCAAAAGTAAATTACGAAGTGAAATTGTTCAACGTGCAGTTGGATTGACTGCATAAACAATCCATAGACAAATATAGAGAAACAATGGATGCGTTAGAGCTAGTAGAAACATTCTGGTCTAGTTGAAAAGTAAATTACGAAGTGACATTCTTTAACGCTAAATTGGACTGACTGTATAAACGCTCCCTAGACACAATAGAGAAACAACGGGTGTGTGACAGCCACTAGAAGCACTTCTGGTCTAGTTCAAAAGTAAATAACGAAGTGAAATTGTTCAACGGGCAATTCGACTGCATGCATAAACAATCCCTAGACACATATAGAGCAACTACGGGTACGTGACAGCCACTAGAAGCGCTTCTGGTCTAGTTCAACAGTAAATTACGAAGTGGAATTCTTCAACGCGCAATTGGAGTGACTGCGTGAACCATCCCTAGACACATATAGAGAGACTACGGCTGCGTGACAGCCATTGGAAACGCGTCTGGTCTAGTTCAAAAGTAAATTACGAAGTGACATTCTTTAACGCTAAATTGGACTGACTCTATAAACAATCCCTAGACACATATAGAGAAACTACGGCTGCATGAGAGCCACTAGAAACGTTTCTGGTCTAGTTCAAAAGTAAATTACGAAGTGACATTCTTCAACACGAAATTGGACTGGATGCATCAACAATCCCTAGACATATATAGAGAATCTACGGTTGCGTGAGAGCCACTGGAAACGCTTTTTGTCTAGTTCAAAAGTAAATTCCGAAGTGACATTCTTTAACGCTAAATTGGACTGACTGAATAAACAATCCCTAGACACAATAGAGGAACTACGTGTGCACGACAGCCTCTAGAAATGCTTCTGGTCTAATTCAAAAGTAACTCACTATGTGACATTCTTCAACGCGCAATTGGACTGGATGCATAAACAATCCCTAGACACATATAGAGAAACTACGGGTGCGTGAGAGCCACTAGAAGTGCTTCTGGTATTGTTCAAAAGTAAATAACGAAGTGAAATTGTTGATATGATGATATATGTTGTTTTCTGGCGCAAGGGCCAGCTATGGCCAAAGAGCGCCAAGACGTGGTGTACTGAGTGAGCAATGGTATGATCAATGACAGTGGTAGGTGTAGGGTGGCTGTAAAGGGGCCTAAAATTCTGCGCACTAAAGGTGCGTAAAATACAAAATTAATAAGATCATGACAATGATGTGATAGGGCGCAATGAATATGGTGTAAAAAAAGCTGTGAACGATACAAGGCACTACTGCCTCACAGAGACCCTTAGTAGCAAGAGCCTGGAGGAGAGTGCATTTCAAAATGCTGTCGCAGCAGCGTCCTCTGAAACAGGACCCTGCTACGAATCTCTCGGGCGAAGAACTTGCAAAATGTCGATGTCGTTTAAAAAGGCTAAAACTGAGTCGTGCTGAAATACCGGATCATTAGCTAAAAACATCGCTGGGTGAAGGGGTATGTTCTCTCTATAGGCTTGAACAAAGTGTTTCTTTCTTTCAGGTTCTATTAGAGGACACTGCACTAGGATGTGAAGTACAGTAAGTACCTCCCCACATCTAGTACAGGTCGGGGGTTCGCCTCCAGACAACAAGTAATTGTGCGTGCCGTGTGTCCTATTCTGAGCCTACAGAATAGGACATCATTTCTTCTAGATTTCGTGGTGGATGGCCAGTTCCCTAAGCGAGGCTTAATTAAATGAAGTTTGTTTAGACTCTGGGCGTCCCACAAACGTTGCCAGTGGGCTCGAAGTCTCTTGCGTAGATATGGCTTCATATCGGGAACAGGGACGGGCATGGATGTGTTTCCAGCTTTTGAGTCGATGGTTGTGGCAATCTGGTCTGCCAGTACATTTCCCTCGATGTCTCGGTGTCCAGGCACCCATCACACCACAACATGCTGCCCAGACGCATATATATTACATATTAATGAATAGAGCGATACTATTACTGGATTTTTGTGCCTTTTAAGAGATTTTAAAGCTTTTACTACGCTCAGCGTGTCTGTGTAGATAATTGCTTTTGGTATTTTCGATTCTTTGATATGTTTAAGATCCGACAGTATTGCACAAGCCTCTGCTGTGAAAATGCTCGTTTGGGGGTGCAGGGCGTCGGCATCTGAAAATGATGGGCCTACCGCTGCATAAGAGACGCCAGCATGAGACTTTGATGCATCGGTGTAAAATTCCGGACAGGAGTATTTATGCTGCAGTTCGAGGAAATGCATTCGAATGTGTGCAACCGGGGCGTGCTTCGAAACATGTAAAAAGGACAAATCACAGTCGACAATCTGCCACTGCCACGGTGAGACCTGTATGGTGGGTGTCATTAGACGATGTTCAAAGAGTGGGACATCCATTTCCTCAGCCAGACTTCTCACACGCAACGAGAAGGGCTCTCTTACTGCAGGTCGGTTGTGAAAGAGGTGGGAACTGGACAAATCATTTACGGTGGAATATGAGGGATGTTCACTGTTTGCATTCACTCTAAGAAAATACATGAAAGCTGTGTAGGTCCTCTGGAAGTGGAGGGACCACTCATTGGATTCCACGTAAAGGCTTTCTACAGGGCTTGTCCTAAAGGCACCTGTAGACAAGCGAATACCTAGATGGTGGATGGGGTCCAGTATCTTCAACGCGGTTGGGGTGGCTGACTGGTAAATTATGGCCCCGTAGTCTAGGCGTGTTCGTATGAGGCTTTTATACAAATTTAACAGACACTTTCTGTCACTACCCCATGTAGTGCGTGACAACACTTTTAAAATATTCATTGTTTTCATGCACTTGTTCTTTAGATGTTTTAGGTGTGGTATGAATGTTAGCTTAGTGTCAAGAATTATGCCTAAGAATTTATGTTCCGTTTTTACAGGTAGAAGCTGTCCTTGCAGGGCAATGTCGGGGTCGGGGTACAGTCCTCTCTTTCTAGAAAAAAGCACGCAGGCGCTCTTTTGTGGATTTAGGCAGAACCCATTCTCGTCTGCCCATTTAGCCACCTTGTTCAGAGCAAGTTGAACCTGCCGTTCACAGATTGCAAGGTTGCATGATTTAAATCCAATCTGTATATCATCGACGTACGTTGAATAAAACATGTTGCGTGGGATGTATAGACGCAAGGAATTCATTTTTATAATGAAGAGAGTGCAACTGAGCACCCCACCCTGTGGGACTCCAGTTTCCTGCACAAAAGGTCGTGATAAAGCGCTGCCAACCCGAACACGGAATGTGCGATTCAGCAGGTAACTTTCAATGACATTTAACATATTACCACGTATACCAAAGTGGGAAAGGTCTCTCAATATACCAAACCGCCATGTGGTGTCGTAGGCCTTTTCCATGTCTAGGAACACAGATAAAAAGAATTGTTTGTGAACAAAAGCTTCACGTATCTGTGCCTCAATACGTATCAGATGGTCAGTGGTGGATCGACCCTCGCGAAAACCGCACTGGTATGGGTCAAGGAGCTTGTTTGATTCTAGGAAATGTATCAGACGGCGGTTTATCATCTTCTCGAAGACCTTGCAGAGGCAGCTTGTTAGAGCTATGGGCCTGTAACTCGATACGGACGATGGATCCTTGCCCTGCTTCAGGATGGGGATCACTATGGCCTCTTTCCAGGCAGAGGGGATCTCGCCGGAGGTCCATATAGAATTATAGAGACAGAGAAGGGTTTTCTTCGTTTCAGAGGGTAGGTTTTTCAACATGTCATATAGTATACGGTCAGGGCCTGGGGCAGATTGCTTGCAACAGGTGAGTGATGCATGCAGCTCTGCTAGGGAGAAAGGTAGGTTATATTGTTACGGGGAGAAAATATATGTATTTACAATATATACAGAGGGTTGTATCTCTGTGGCCAGGGTGACACCATCTATCGAGCTCCGAGACACTTCAGCCACTTCTTCCCCAACCAACGTCATTTTGTCCACAGCGGTACAAACTCGTACGTGACATGAACCCCCCGGCGGCAGAAGCATCGTCTCGATGCTTCTTAGGGTGTCGAATCACCGTGCGAGTTATAGGGCTTTAGTCGCGAAACGTGCACGATATCAGTTCCTGGGGTGGTAGAAGACTTTGAATTCACAGGTGAGATCTCATATGTGAGGCTGGTGACTTGGCGAAGAACTCGGTATGGCCCGACGTATCGTGGCAGCAGTTTTTCGCAAAGGCCGACGCGACGGGAGGGTACCCAAAGCAGAACAAGGGACCCAGGGCTGAAATGAGCGTCCCGACGATGACTGTCGTAACGGTGCTTCTGGATAGTCTGAGATGCCAGAAGACGGTCACGGGCAATACGACGTGCTGCGGCCGCGCGAACAATGGCGCCGTGAGCATAGAACGTGGTAGTGGTGGCGTCAGAAGGGAGCAGTGAGTCAAGAGGAAGGAGAGGGTGACGGCCATATAGTAGATAGAACGGGGAATAACCAGTAATATCGTGACGCGACGAATTGTATGCAAACGTCACGAAAGGTAAGGTGCAGTCCCAATCCCGGTGATCATCACTCACGTACATGGAGAGCATGTCCGTAAGTGTACGGTTGAGACGCTCGGTAAGTCCGTTTGTCTGTGGGTGGTAAGCCGTCGTGAACTTGTGGGACGTTGAGCAAGAACGAAGAAGGTCGTCGACAACCTTAGAAAGAAAACAGGGGCCTCTATCGGTGAGTAGCTGACGTGGGGCACCATGATGTAGGATGACTTCATGGAGGAGAAAATCAGCCACATCAGTTGCGCAGCTTGTAGGGAGGGCTCGCGTTATGGCATAACGCGTGGTATAGTCCGTCGCAACAGCCACCCACTTGTTGCCCGAGGATGAGGTAGGAAATGGGCCAAGGAGGTCCAGGCCGACGCGGAAAAATGGCACACTGGGGATACCTATAGGCTGAAGGTGGCCAGCGGGAGACAATGGAGGCTTCTTGCGGCGTTGGCAAAGTTCGCAGGCGGCGACGTAGCTTCGAACAGAGCGATATAGCCCAGGCCAGAAAAATCGTCTGCGCACACGGTCATATGTACGGGAGACACCCAAATGACCAGCGGTAGGCGCATCGTGTAACTGCGAGAGAATTGTCGAGCGCAGATGCTGGGGAACGACGAGGAGCAGTTCAGCACCATGAGGATTCATATTGCGTCGATATAAGGTCCCGTCCTGGAGAACAAACATACGTAGAGAAGCGTCCTGTTGCTCCGAGGTAATGCGTTCGATGATGGATCGCGAATATGGGTCACGACCCTGCTCGTCGGCGATGCGTGAGAAGTCGGAGATCGACAACACGCAGGTATCTGTATCGGCTTCGGTGCCATCCGGTGGGTCGACAGGGTAGCGGGAGAGGCAGTCGGCGTCCTTATGTAACCGCCCAGATTTGTAGGACACGGAAAACGTGTACTCTTGCAGGCGTAAAGCCCAGCGGCCAAGACGGCCTGTCGGGTCTCTGAGTGAGGATAGCCAACATAAGGCATGATGATCTGTCACGACGGTGAAATGTCGACCGAACAGGTAAGGGCGGAACTTAGCAATGGACCAAACAAGGGCCAAGCATTCACGTTCTGCAATCGAGTAGTTTCGCTCTGGTGCAGAAAGAAGACGGCTAGCATACGCGATCACGCGATTGGTGTCCCGCTGTCGTTGGGACAAGATAGCGCCAATGCCATGGCCGCTTGCGAACTTCGGTGTAGGCATGCGGATCAAAATGACCCAACACGGGTGGATTGGTAAGGCGACTGATAAGCGTTGAAAATGATTCAGCCTGGTCGGGTCCCCAACGAAAAGTAGTGTCCTTTTTCAGAAGGTCTGTGAGAGGACGAGCGATTTCGGCAAAGTTCTGGATAAATCGCCGAAAATAGGAACACAGCCCTAGAAAACTGCGGACATCGGTAGGAGAACGCGGAAGGGGAAACTCCCCAACGGCACGAACTTTGTCAGGATCAGGCTGGACGCCAGAAGCGTCAACTAAGTGACCAAGTACTCGTATTTGGCGGCGGCCGAAATGGCATTTTGCAGAATTGAGTTGTAGGCCGGCACGTCTAAAAACATCAAGGATAGCTGAGAGTCGGTGAAGGTGGCTCTCAAACGTCGGTGAAAAAACTATGACGTCATCAAGGTAGCAGAGGCATGTGGTCCATTTGAATCCGCGCAGAAGAGAGTCCATCATGCGCTCGAAGGTAGCAGGGGCATTACACAGTCCAAAAGGCATCACTTTAAATTGGTAGAGACCATCTGGGGTGACGAAAGCGGTCTTTTCGCGATCTCGTTCATCCACTGCGATTTGCCAGTAGCCGGAGCGCAAATCAATCGATGAAAAATAACTGGCACCGTGTAAGCAGTCCAGCGCGTCATCAATACGCGGAAGCGGATAGACGTCCTTTTTCGTAATCTTATTCAGGTGACGGTAATCGATACAAAATCTCCAGGTATTGTCCTTCTTTTTAACCAAAACGACAGGTGACGCCCACGGACTGCAGGAAGGCTCGATAATATCTTTGGAGAGCATTTTGTCCACCTCCGTTTGGATCACCTGGCGTTCAGCTGCTGACACACGGTAGGGCCTCCGGTGTATAGGAGGAGCGTCACCAGTGAGGATGAGATGGGTGACGACACGGGTGTGACCTAGCGGGCGATTTCCAAAATCAAAGATGTCTTCATAGGACATCAGAATACGGCGAAGGGCGTCGGCGTAAGCAGGCCGTAGGTCAGTAGCTATCATGGGCGTAAACTTGTCGTTGCTTGAAGTAGGACGGTCGGAAGCTGCAGCAGTGTCGAATCGTGGTTCGGGCGTAAAAGCAGCTACTCCACACTCTTCCAAAGGGGACAGCAAAGCGAGAGATACACCCTCAGGAAGCACTTGCAGACACGAACCAAAGTTCAGAAGGGGAAGCCACGCTCGATTGTTAACAAGAGTGACAATGGAGCTGGGTAGTGCGATTTGGCGTGCCAGGAGAACGTCGCAAAGTGGGGACACCACGTAAGGACCATCTCGAAGTGGAGGAGAAGGCGACATGAGGACGTAGGTCGCAGCATCAGGTTGCAGGCGAACAAATTCAGCAGAACGAAGTCGAGACTTGTGGTCTTCGGTCGGGTCGGCAAAGTAATGGGGCAGTTCAAGGCGAAGGGTGCCGGTTGCACAGTCAATAAGTGCTGAATGAGCAGTCAGGCAGTCGATTCCAAGAATCACTTCGTGGGGACACTCGGCCAGTACAGTGAACAGGACTAACACAGGACGACCGGCAATGGTAACACGGGCGGCGCACATTCCCATCACAGCTGTTGTACTGCCATTAGCCACTCGGACGGCAGGCGACTCGGCAGGTGTCAGGACTTTACGGAGACGGCTACGAAGATCTGATCGCATAACCGACACCTGAGCGCCAGTATCGATGAGGGCTTGAACGGGTACATCATCAACAAAAATTTCAACAAGGTTCGGTCGAGCAGCAGGGGTCAGCAGAGGTTTTGCAGTCCGAGTCGTCAACGCAGCCTCACCTCCGGGGGCTGCATTGCTTAGTTTCCCGAGAAGCGGCCCGCGTAGGACGGGGACGAGGGGCGTCGAGGTGTAGGCGAGCGGGACTGACGGCGTTGCGGCGAGGGCGAGCGGCTAGTGGTGTTTCCCCGAGAGGGAAGGCCGGCATGGTATGGTTCAGAAAGGGGCGACAGAGACCGAGAGTCTCGGTCGAAGCGGCGATCAGCGTATGGTCGAGGCGAGGAGTACCAGCGGCTACTACGGCAGTGGCGGGAGATGTGACCGACCCGGGAGCAAGCAAAGCAAATCGGCCTGTCATCCGGTGTTCGCCACTCAGATGGGTTCCGATATCGACTCGGGAACGACTGGCGAGGTGCAGCAGAGGCAATGACAGGAGTGGTAGGGGTGGGACGTGGGCGGACGGCAGACTGGATGTCCATGTTGGCAATTTCTTGGCGGACAACAGCTTGAATGAGCGAGATGGTCATGTTGTCGTGCGTATGGGGACAGTGAGAACTTGGAGCCATAGCCTCAAGTTCGCGGCGGATGACCTGTGTCAAGCTTGGCGTGGCAGGCGGATGTGATGCCGGAGGGTCGTTGCAGGAGGAAGTGGCAGCCGTATTGGGAAGTCGGTCGAAGCGTTGTACGATGCGTTTGCTCTTCGCTTGCTCAAAATTCCGGCATTCCTTTATGATGGATTCAACCGTTGAGCAGCTCCTGCAAAGCAGGAGGTTGAACGCATCGTCTGCGATGCCCTTCAAGATGTGTCCAACCCTATCGGCCTGTCCGCGTCCGCTTTACGGCAGAGAGCCAGAACGTCTTGAATATACGCGACGTATGATTCGGTTGGTGTCTGGACACGAGACGCTAGCTCTTGCTTGGCCTCCATTTGACGTCCCACAGGCCTTCCGAAAAGATCGCGTAGCTTTTCCTTGCAGGAGTCCCAGCTTGTAATTTCGGTTTCATGCGTCTCGAACCATACCTTCGCGGTTCCTCCCAAGTAAAAGATCAGGTTGGCCAGCAAATGTGTGGCATTCCACTTGTTGTGCTTACTGACGCGCTCATACGACGTCAGCCAGTCTTCGACGTCGACCTTGCCAGTGCCAGTGAAGATTCCCGGGTGACGTAGCTGGGTTAGTACCACTTCCGCCGGTGTCTGAGCGGCGGAGGCAGCGTCAGCGTCGGAGGCAGCGTCAGTAGCCATAACAGCGGAACCGATGTGACGCCTGCTGCGAAGATCCAGGGCCGGCTTGTGGCGAGATTACCCCGCACCTCCACCAAAATGTTACGGGGAGAAAATATATGTATTTACAATATATACAGAGGGTTGTAGCTCTGTGGCCAGGGTGACACCATCTATCGAGCTCCGAGACACTTCAGCCTCTTCTTCCCCAACCAACGTCATTTTGTCCACAGCGGTACAAACTCGTACGTGACAATATGGCTCGTTCCCAGTGCTCTTTCGGTCTATTTTTTGTTTTTCTATAGCTGATTTATATCTTATAAATGCTGGTGAACAGTGTGACGAACTGGACACATGTTCAAAATGTGCACCCAGATGGTTCGCTTGGTCCTCAAGGCTGTCTCCCTGCGTGTGTACCAGGGGAGGTGGATGTGTTTGTCGTCCTCTTACTCTATTGACCCTGCTCCAAACCTTGGCCTCATCCGTGTATGAGTTGATACTTGATAAAAATGTTTTCCAGCTGTCTCTCTTGGCTTGTCTGCGTGTTCTCCTACCTTGGGACTTGATTTTCTTGAAATTTACAAGGTTTTCAGCAGTAGGATAATCGCGAAGCTGCCTCCATGCTTTGTTCTGCTGCCTACGTGCATTCCGGCATTGTTCATTCCACCACGGAACACGACGTTTGCTAGAAAGTCCACTTGTTTGGGGAATACACTTAGAGGCTGCATCAATTATGAATTTAGTAAAATACTCGACGGCACCATCAATTCCGAGCGATGAAATGTCAGCCCACGAGAGTTTACTGGTAAGAGTTTGGAATTTATCCCAGACCGCTGCATCGACCTTCCACCGGGGGGCATGTGGTGGAGACTCGTATTGTCTTGTTGCTCTCAGCAGTACTGGGAAATGGTTGCTCCCGTAAGGATTTTTGGTAACTTCCCATTTAAGTTCAGAAAATAGACACGGGGAAGCTATGCTAAGGTCAATAGAAGAAAAGGTTCTGTTTGCAATACAGTAAAATGTAGGTTCCTTCTTATTCAGGAGGCACGCACCAGACGAGAAAAGAAATTCTTCAACAAGACGACCTCGCGCATCGATACGAGAGTCGCCCCACAGACTGCTGTGCGCATTGAAATCGCCAAGAACAAGATAAGGTTCTGGCAATTCGTCTATAAAGGACTGAAATTCATGTTTGTGTAAGTGGTAATGTGGGGGTATGTAAAGCGAGCAAATGGTGATGAGTTTGTTCAGAAGGACAAGTCGAACTGCCACTGCTTCAAGGGGCGTTTGTAGCTGCAAACGTTGACAAGCTATGCTTTTGTGAATTACAATGGCAACACCGCCTGATGATGCGAGAGCATCATCGCGATCTTTACGAAACGTAACATACTGTCGGAGAAAATTTGTATGTTTCGATTTAAAGTGCGTTTCCTGTACACACAGCACTTTTGGATTGTGTTGGTAAAGAAGTTCTTGGACATCGTCGAGGTTCCTAATAAGGCCTCTGACGTTCCATTGAATGATTTGTGTATCCATAATGAAAGTAAATTGGTGCTGTGTGTACAAAAAGGAAGTGTTGCCTTAGATTACAGAGCCGTTTGCGGCCCTGTAATTTTGGTTTTGTCTTTTCTAGAGCGGTCCAAAGAGTTTGGCCGCTCTTTACGTGCTGGTTGCACCACCTTAATTGGGGTAGTGTCCAAGCCTCTTGTGAAGCGCTGGACACTCGCTCTAACGAGCGATGTGTACGTCGTGTAGCCTTCGCCTCGAGGGACGAAGGCTGTGGCCTCACCAGCCCGGAGGCCGATGGAACCTCCTTAGCCTCTGAGCTGCGATGGCTGCTGCCAGCGCTAGTAGAGGCCTCTGGTGTGGCCGATTTCGAGGGAGGCAGGGCAGCCTCAGCTGCTCCCACCATGGGGGCGGGTGGAAGTCGCCTCAATACGCTGCGCGTGCCTTGGGCGACCGCCGGGGTCCGTCGTGGTGCTGCCCCTTGTTGCACCACTTCGGCAAAAGAAGTTTTCGTCAAAAATGCAGGTGAAAGACGCTGTCGTGCTTCCCGGAAACTGATATTTTCTTTGACTTTGATAGTAATGATCTCCTTTTCTTTCTTCCAGGCTACGCAAGATCTGGAATATGCTGCGTGGCTGCCATCGCAGTTCGCGCAATGGGCCTCAGCAGTACAGTCATCAGCAGAGTGATCTTTTGTAGCACATTTCGCACAAGTTAGTCGTCCTCGGCAGCTTTGAGAGGCATGACCAAACCTCTGACACTTGTAGCAGCGTCGTGGATTTGGAATGTAGGGTCTAACACGCAGTTTGAGGTAGCCTGTTTCTATTGCATCCGGGAGTGTGCTAGAGCCAAAAGTAAGTACTATGTGTTTGGTTGGTAGTTCTTTGTTATCGCGCCTGATTTTTATGCGTTGTTCATTTATAACATTTTCTTCTTTCCATCCATTCAGGAGTTCTTCATCAGTCAAATCCATGAGGTCGTCGTCTGAAACCACACCCTTGACGGTGTTCATTGTTCGGTGTGGACTAACAGATATGGTTTTATCGCCAAATGCCACCAGGTTTGTTAGTTTCTCGCACTGCATCTTGTCTTTTACTTCCATCAGAAGGTCCCCACTTGCCATCTTGGTGGCTTTGTAGCCACTTCCGATTACCTCCGTGAGACATTTTGACACCAAGAAGGGTGAAATGTTTGTTGCTTTTTTATCAGTGTTTTCACAGTGAATCACATGATACTTAGGGAATGTGTCTCGTTTCTTCAAAAAGAATTCAAAGGTTGCGTCGGTGCGCCCCCTTTTCGGGGGACGATCAGGTGAGAAGGGTTTCGAGGGTCCCATGGAATGAGTTGTTTGTTCGGTATCAATGCCAGTAACCCACCACCGAGCCCAACGAGGGGACACGGCAGAGATTGTTATGAAGCAAGCACTGCCATGCCAACTGTACATTGTTACTATAACCGCATATGTTATAATCAAGGTAGATCATAACACACAAGGTTAACCCTTGCTGCCAGGAATGTTGGAAGTAAATGGAAGAGAGAAGAAGACAGGAAAGATTGAAGGTGAGAGGGATAGGCGAAGATTGGAGAGAGAGAGACAGGAAAAGGCAACTACCGTTTTCCCCCGGGTGGGTCAGTCCGGGGGTGCCGTCTACGTGAAGCGGAGGCCAAAGAGGTGTGTTGCCTCCACCGAGGGGCCGTAAAGGTCCAAACACCCGGCATCGGCTCAACCTCCAGGATCCTCTTTTCCCCGGACACGGCTAAGCCGCGCACGGCTACACGCGGGAGGGGCCAAACCTCATGTGCTCGGGTCCGTGGTGTCGCAACACACCAAACGCCTGCTGACGCAGACGCCCCTGCGGGAGAAGTGAAATTGTTCAACGGGCAATTCGACTGCATGCATAAACAATCCTTAGACACATATAGAGCAACTATGGGTGCGTGAGAGCCCCTAGAAGCACTTCTGGTCTAGTTCAAAAGTAAATTACGAAGTGGCATTCTTCAACGCGCAATTGTAGTGACTGCATAAACAATCCCTAGACACATGTAGAAAAACTACGGTTGCGTGAGAGCAAATACAAACATTCTGGTATTGTTCAAAAGTAAATTACGAAGTGAAATTCTTCAACGCGCAATTGGACTGGATGCATAAAAATTCCCTAGACACATATAGAGAAACTACAATTGCGTGAGAGCCACTAGAAACGCTTCTGGTCTAGTTCAACAGTAAATTACGAAGTGACATTCTTTAACGCTAAATTGGACTGACCGTATAAACAATCCCTAGACACATATAGGGAAACTACGGTTCCGTGAGAGCCACTAGAAACGTTCTGGTCTAGTTGAAAAGTAAATTACGAAGTGATATTCTTCAACGATCAATTGGACTGACTGTATAAACAATCCCTAGACACAATAGAGAAACTACGTGTGCGTGACAGCCGTTAGAAAGCTTCTGGTATAGTTCAAATGTAATTTACGAAGTGACATTCTTCAACGCGAAATTAGACTGACTGTATAAACAATCCCTAGTCACAATAGAGAACAACGGGTGTGTGACAGCCACTAGAAGCACTTCTGGTGTAGTTCAAAAGTAATATACGAAGTGACATTCTTCAACGCTATATTGGACTGATTGTATAAACAATCGCGAGACACAATAGAGAACAACGGGTGTGTGACAGCCACTAGAAACGCTTCTAGTCTAGTTAAAAAGTAAATTACGAAGTGGCATTCTTCAACGCGCAATTGGAGTGACCGCGTGAACAATCCCTAGATCAATATGGAGAAACTACGGTTCCGTGAGAGCCACTAGAAACACTTCTGGTCTAGTTCAAAAGTAAATTATGAAGTGGCATTCTTCAACGCGCAATTGGAGTGACAGCGTGAACAATCCATAGACCAATATAGAGAAACTACGGTTCCGTGAGAGCCACTAGAAACACTTCTGGACAAGTTCAAAAGTAAATTACGAAGTGAAATTCTTCAACGCGCAATTGGAGTGACTGCATAAACAATCCCTAGACACATATAGAGAAACTACGGTTTCGTGAGAGCCACTGGAAACGCTTCTGGTCTACTTCAAAAGTAAATTACGAAGTGACATTCTTCATCGCGAAATTCGACTGCATGCATAAACAATCCCTAGACTATTATAGAGCAACTACAGGTACGTGACAGCCAGTAGAAACGCTTCTGGTATTATTCAAAAGTAAATTACGAAGTGAAATTGTTCAACGGGCAATTAGACTGCATGCATAAACAATCCCTAGACACATATACAGAAACTGCGGGTGCGTGCGAGCCACTAGAAGCGCTTCTGGTCTAGTTCAACAGTAAATTAGGAAGTGACATTCTTTAACGCTAAATTGGATTGACTGTATAAACAATCCCTAGACACATATAGAGAAACTACGGCTGCGTGAGAGCCACTGGAAACGCTTTTTGTGTAGTTCAAAAGTAAATTACGAAGTGACATTCTTTAACGCTAAATTGGACTGACTGAATAAATAATCCCTAGACACAATAGAGAAACTACGGGTGCGTGAGAGCCATTAGAAGCGCTTCTGGTCTAGTTCAAATGTAAATTACGAAGTGGCATTCTTCAACGCGCAATTGTAGTTACTGCATCAAACATCCCTAGACACATATAGAGAAACTACGGCTGCGTGAGAGCCACTAGAAGCGCTTCTGGTCTAGTTCAAAAGTAAATTACGACGTGAAATTCTTCAACGCGCAATTGGACTGGATGCATAAACAATCCCTAGACACATATAGAGAAACTACGGTTGCGTGACAGCCACTGGAAACGCTTCTGGTCTAGTTCAAAAGTAAATTACGAAGTGACATTCTTTAACGCTAAATTGGACTGACCGTATAAACAATCCCTAGACACAATAGAGAAACTACTTGTGCGTGACAGCCGCTAGAAACGCTTCTGGTATTGTTCAAAGTAAATAACGAAGTGAAATTGTTCAACGGGCAATTCGACTGCATGCATAAACAATCCCTAGACACATATGGAGAAACTACGGTTGCGTGAGAGCCACTAGAAGCGCTTCTGGTCTAGTTCAAAAGTAAATTACGAAGTGAAATTCTTCAACGAGCAATTGGACTGGAGGCATAATCAATCCATAGACACATATAGAGAAACTACAATTGCGTGCGAGCCACTAGAAGCGCTTCTGGTCACGTTCAAAAGTAAATTACGAAGTGTAATTCTTCAACGCGCAATTGGAGTGACTGCGTGAACCATCTCTAGACACATATAGAGAAACTACGGTTGCGTGACAGCCACTGGAAACGCTTCTGGTATTGCTCAAAAGTAAATTACGCAGAGAAATTCTTCAACGCGCAATTGGACTGGAAGCATAAACAATCCCTAGACACATATAGAGAAACTACAATTGCGTGAGAGCCACTAGAAACGCTTCTGGTCTAGTGCAAAAGTAAATTATGAAGTGCAATTCTTCAACGCGCAATTGAAGTGACTGCGTGAACCATCCCGACACATATAGAGAAACTACGGTTGCGTGACAGTCACTGGAAACGCTTCTGGTCTCGTTCAAAAGTAAATTGCGAAGTGACATTCTTCAACGCGAAATTGGACTGAAACAATCCCTAGGCACAATAGAGAAACTACGGGTGCGTGACAGCCGCTAGAAACACTTCTGGTATTGTTCAAAAGTAAATAACGAAGTGAAATTGTTCAACGGGCAATTCGACTGCATGCATAAACAATCCCTAGACACATAGAGCAACTACGGGTGCGTGAGAGCCACTAGAAGCGCTTCTGGTCTAGTTCAAAAGTAAATAACGTAGTGAAATTCTTCAACGCCCAATTGCACTGGATGCATAAACAATCCCTAGACACATATAGAGAAATTACAATTGCGTGAGAGCCACTAGGAACGCTTCTGGTCTAGTTCAAAAGTAAATCACGAAGTGGAATTCTTCAACGCGCAATTGGAGTGACTGCGTGAACCATCCCTAGACACATATAGAGAAACTACGGTTGCGTGACAGTCACTGGAAACGCTTCTGGTCTAGTTCAAAAGTAAATTGCGAAGTGACATTCTTCAACGCGAAATTGGACTGACTGTATAAACAATCCCTAGACACAATAGAGAAACTACGGGTACGTGAGAGCCACTAGAAGCGCTTCTGGTATAGTTCAAATGTTAATTACGAAGTGGCATTCTTCAACGCGCAATTGTAGTGACTGCATAAACAATCCCTAGACACATATAGAGAAACTACGGGTGCGTGAGAGCCACTGGAAACGCTTCTGATCTAGTTCAAAAGTAAATTACGAAGTGACATTCTTTAACGCTAAATTGGACTGACCGTATAAACAATCCCTAGACACAATAGAGAAACTACTGGTTCGTGAGAGCCACTAGAAGCGCTTCTGGTCTAGTTAAAATGTAAATTACGAAGTGGCATTCTTCAACGCGCAATTGTAGTGACTGCATCAACAATCCCTAGACACATATAGAGAAACTACGGGTGCGTGAGAGCCACTAGAAGCGCTTCTGGTCTAGTTCAAAAGTAAATTACGACGTGAAATTCTTCAACGCGCAATTGGACTGGATGCATAAACAATCACTAGACACAATAGAGAAACTACTTGTGCGTGACAGCCGCTAGAAACGCTTCTGGTATTGTTCAAAAGTAAATAACGAAGTGAAATTGTTCAATGGGCAATTCGAATGCATGCATAAACAATCCATAGACACATATAGAGAAACTACGGGTGCGTGAGAGCCACTAGAAACGCTTGCGGTATTGTTCAAAAGTAAATTAGGAAGTGAAATTGTATAACAGGCAATTGGACTGCAAGCAGAAACAATCCCCAGACACATATAGAGAAACTACGGGTGCGTGAGAGCCACCAGAAGCGCTTCTGGTCTAGTTCAAAAGTAAATTACGAAGTGAAATTCTTCAACGCGCAATTTGACTGGATGCATCAACAATCTCTAGACGCAATAGATGAACTACGGGTGCGTGAAAGCCACTTCAAACATTTCTGCTCTAGTTCAAAAGTAAATCACGACGTGACATTCTTCAACGTGCAATGGGACTGACTGCGTAAACAATCCCTAGAAACATATAGAGAAACTACGGGTGCGTGAGAGCCACTAGAACCGCTTCTGGTCTAGTTCAAAAGTAAATTACGATGTGACATTCTTCAACGGGCAATTCGACTGCATGCATAAACAATCCCTAGACACATATAGAGCAACTACGGGTGCGTGAGAGCCACTAGAAGCGCTTCTGGTCTAGTTCAAAAGTAAATTACGAAGTGGCATTCTTCAACGAGTAATTGTAGTGACTGCATAAACAATCCCTAGACACATATAGAAAAAACAACGGATGCGTGAGAGCCACTACAAACAATCTGGTATTGTTAAAAAGTAAATAACGAAATGAAATTGTTCAATGGGCAATTCGACTGCATGCATAAACAATCCCTAGACACATATAGAGCAACTACGGGTGAGTGAGAGCCACTAGAAGCGCTTCTGGTCTAGTTCAAAAGTTAATTTCGTAGTGAAATTCTTCAACGGCCAATTGCACTGGATGCATAAACAATCCCTAGACACATATAGAGAAACTACAATTGCGTCAGAGCCACTAGAAACGCTTCTGGTCTAGTTCAAAAGTAAATTACAAAGTGGCATTTTTCAACGCGCAATTGTAGTGGCTGCATAAACAATCCCTAGACACATATAGAGAAACTACGGCTGCGTGAGAGCCACTAGAAACGTTTCCGGTCTAGTTCAAAAGTAAATTGCGAAGTGACATTCTTCAACACGAAATTAGACTGGATGCATCAACAATCCCTAGACACATATAGAGAATCTACGGTTCCGTGAGAGCCACAGGAAACGCTTTTTGTCTAGTTCAAAAGTAAATTACGAAGTGACATTCTTTAACGCTAAATTGGACTGACTGCATAAACAATCCCTAGACACATATAGAGAAACTACGGCTGCGTGAGAGCCACTAGAAACGTTTCTGGTGTAGTTCAAAAGTAAATTACGAAGTGACATTCTTCAACACGAAATTGGACTGGTTGCATCAACAATCCCTAGACACATATAGAGAATCTACGGTTGCGTGAGAGCCACTGGAAACGCTTTTTGTCTAGTTCAAAAGTAAATTACGAAGTGCAATTCTTTAACGCTAAATTGGACTGACTGAATAAACAATCCCTAGACACAATAGAGGAACTACGTGTGCACGACAGCCTCTAGAAATGCTTCTGGTCTAGTTCAAAAGTAACTCACGATGTGACATTCTTCAACGCGCAATTGGACTGGATGCATAAACAATCCCTAGACACATATAGAGAAACTACGGGTGCGTGAGAGCCACTAGAAGCGCTTCTGGTCTAGTTCAAATGTAAATTACGAAGTGGCATTCTTCAACGCGCAATTGTAGTGACTGCATCAACAATCCCTAGACACATATAGAGAAACTACGGGTGCGTGAGAGCCACTAGAAGCGCTTCTGGTCTAGTTCAAAAGTAAATTACGACGTGAAATTCTTCAACGCGCAATTGGACTGGATGCATAAACAATCCCTAGACACATATAGAGAAACTACGGTTGCGTGACAGCCACTGGAAACGCTTCTGGTCTAGTTGAAAAGTAAATTACGAAGTGACATTCTTTAACGCTAAATTGGACTGACCGTATAAACAATCACTAGACACAATAGAGAAACTACTTGTGCGTGCCAGCCGCTAGAAACACTTCTGGTATTGTTCAAAAGTAAATAACGAAGTGAAATTGTTCAATGGGCAATTCGACTGCATGCATAAACAATCCATAGACACATATAGAGAAACTACGGGTGCGTGAGAGCCACTAGAAACGCTTGCGGTATTGTTCAAAAGTAAATTACGAAGTGAAATTGTTCAACGGGCAATTGGACTGCATGCAGAAACAATCCCCAGACACATATAGAGAAACTACGGGTGCGTGAGAGCCACCAGAAGCGCTTCTGGTCTAGTTCAAAAGTAAATTACGAAGTGAAATTCTTCAACGCGCAATTTGACTGGATGCATCAACAATCTCTAGACACAATAGAGGAACTACGGGTGCGTGAAAGCCACTTCAAACATTTCTGCTCTAGTTCAAAAGTAAATCACGATGTGACATTCTTCAACGCGCAATGGGACTGACTGCATAAACAATCCCTAGAAACATATAGAGAAACTACGGGTGCGTGAGAGCCACTAGTACCGCTTCTGGTCTAGTTCAAAAGTAAATTACGATGTGACATGCTTCAACGGGCAATTCGACTGCATGCATAAACAATCCCTAGACACATATAGAGCAACTACGGGTGCGTGAGAGCCACTAGAAGCGCTTCTGGTCTAGTTCAAAAGTAAATGACGAAGTGGCATTCTTCAACGAGTAATTGTAGTGACTGCATAAACAATCCCTAGACACATATAGAAAAAACTACGGATGCGTGAGAGCCACTACAAACAATCTGGTATTGTTAAAAAGTAAATAACGAAATGAAATTGTTCAATGGGCAATTCGACTGCATGCATAAACAATCCCTAGACACATATAGAGCAACTACGGGTGCGTGAGAGCCACTAGAAGCGCTTCTGGTCTAGTTCAAAAGTAAATTACGTGGTGAAATTCTTCAACGCCCAATTGCACTGGATGCATAAACAATCCCTAGACACATATAGAGAAACTACAATTGCGTGAGAGCCACTAGAAACGCTTCTGGTCTAGTTCAAAAGTAAATTACGAAGTGGCATTTTTCAACGCGCAATTGTAGTGGCTGCATAAACAATCCCTAGACACATATAGAGAAACTACGGCTGCGTGAGAGCCACTAGAAACGTTTCTGGCATAGTTCAAAAGTAAATTGCGAAGTGACATTCTTCAACACGAAATTAGACTGGATGCATCAACAATCCCTAGACACATATAGAGAATCTACGGTTCCGTGAGAGCCACTGGAAACGCTTTTTGTCTAGTTCAAAAGTAAATTACGAAGTGACATTCTTTAACGCTAAATTGGACTGACTGCATAAACAATCCCTAGACACATATAGAGAAACTACGGCTGCGTGAGAGCCACTAGAAACGTTTCTGGTGTAGTTCAAAAGTAAATTACGAAGTGACATTCTTCAACACGAAATTGGACTGGATGCATCAACAATCCCTAGACACATATAGAGAATCTACGGTTGCGTGAGAGCCACTGGAAACGCTTTTTGTCTAGTTCAAAAGTAAATTACGAAGTGACATTCTTTAACGCTAAATTGGACTGACCGTATGTGATGATTATGTTGTGGGCGCAGGTCAGCCAGACGCACAAGAAGGCAACCAGAGACACAAAGAGACGTATTTATGACACGAACGGCACGTGGGACAAGACATGAACATGAACTATACAGATAAGCTGGTTCAGTGTCACGCTCGAGCACTCACAGTTCTTCACAGGAGTCCGGTCTCGTGGTGACGGCTCGGCGGACTTGGCTCTGGCGGCGGTGGGTATACGGGCGGCGGTTGACGTTCAGGGTGGCACCAGGACGTAGCCCGGTTCAGGAGCGTTAGCTCTGGGTCATAGCCCGAGCTCGGCACCGTAGCGGTGGGATGAGAGCCGGGACGAAGCCCAGCACAGCCGTGGGGTAGAAGCCGGGGCGGCACCCGGTTTGCGGAACAGGACCAGGACTCCGGGACGTAGCCCGAGCCTGGAACACGGCAGCGGTCGTGCGAGCGGGGACGATGCCCAGCTCAACAAGACCCACGACGGTGGCAGAAGCCGGGGCGACGCCCGGTTTGGAGAACAGGACCAGGGCTCTTGGACGTAGCCCGAGCCCGGCAGCACGGCAGCGGTCGTGCGAGCAGGGACGAGGCCCAGCTCAGCAGGACCCGCGACGATGGCAGAAGCCGGGGCGGCGCCCGGTTTTCAGTGCAGGACCGGGATGCCGGGACGTGGGCCGGCGTTCGGTCCGCTCCATCTCGCTGCACTGCCCGTTCTGTCAGCCTGGCTGCCCCGTCGTTCCGATGGTCTCTCCCGGCACGCGCACCGACCACGCGCACCAGCGACGCTCACTCCCGCGCTTTTCGGCCCAGCACGCCGAACACAAGCACGGAAAAGCCCGCACATTTCATCTCTCGGCCCCGCACACCGAGCACAAACATTAACTGGCGTCCTCCTACCACACTTCCCCCCTGTTCAAGAAAGACGCGGCGGTGAGGTAGGACGCGTCGACTAAATATGCGTGACACAAAACACAGAGTTCGGAGTTCGTCCGTGCGTCAGTGAGTTCTTTCTTATGGTCCGGAAATGTCACTTTACACCACATAATGCACTGCACTGTTCGCAATGTTGACAAATTCAATGTTCCAATCACTCTACATGACTAAACTTTTTCTCTGCACACATTTGTGAAAACTGACATCTCAACTGTCCGTGGTCATTCCAAGATAATATTCCTTATTTATCATACCAGTTACACCTGTTCACTTTTTTTTCGCCTTTTCCTGAACTCCCATGCTTGCCTATTTCCAGCCTGTTTCCTTCTCTTTCCTACGCCTACAGATTGATTGTACGGCTTGGAATGGCTTGGGTAGAACTCTGGCTTCTTTAACTTTTTCTTGGACGTCTGCATCTTGTCATGTACCTGCGTTTTATGACGCTGTTTTCCTTTCCATCGCCTTTGAATCTTCTTCCTGCCCTTACGCATTCTGTGCAAGTTCTTCCTGCCCTTACAAATTCTGTGCAAGTTCTTCCTGCCCTTACGCGTTGCCTTAAATCTGGGACGCTTCGGGTATCTGCTGGCTTTCTCATTGCTCGGTTTCTCGGAATGCATCATGTCTGTTGCCTGGCGATCTGTGGTATCATTTGTGATTATCGATTCACTATAGTTGCGAGGTGAATCTACTTTTTTCTCTGCTGCCCTCTCTTCGAAATCTTGCTTAGCTGCAGCAGGTTCCGCTAGACGAACAGCCTCGACGCGTATCCTTTCTTCCTCAATTAGGTTGAGGTTGCTCACCGGTAGTCGCACGTTCAAACTTGTTGTCTGCTCCTGAAGCTTGAGCTTCAGCAGTAAAACGCGTTCCTCGACTTGCAACCGTCTTTCCTCGAGCTCCATGATCACGCGCTCATCTTCACGAACTTGCGCGCGGAAGCGTCTTTCTGTTGCGCGTTCCGCGTCAATCCACTCGCGAAGAGCGGCGCCAGCTAAGCCCATGTCTTTGCCGATCGCGTACAGTCTCTCAATATCCATGGTTTCCTCCCGTGCGTCTAGCTGTCAGCAAGATGTTAAAGCCGATCCTGGCAGGCTCGCCAAAATTGTGATGATTATGTTGTGGGCGCAGGTCAGCCAGACGCACAAGAAGGCAACCAGAGACACAAAGAGACGTATTTATGACACGAACGGCACGTGGGACAAGACATGAACATGAACTATACAGATAAGCTGGTTCAGTGTCACGCTCGAGCACTCACAGTTCTTCACAGGAGTCCGGTCTCGTGGTGACGGCTCGGCGGACTTGGCTCTGGCGGCGGTGGGTATACGGGCGGCGGTTGACGTTCAGGGTGGCACCAGGACGTAGCCCGGTTCAGGAGCGTTAGCTCTGGGTCATAGCCCGAGCTCGGCACCGTAGCGGTGGGATGAGAGCCGGGACGAAGCCCAGCACAGCCGTGGGGTAGAAGCAGGGGCGGCACCCGGTTTGCGGAACAGGACCAGGACTCCGGGACGTAGCCCGAGCCTGGAACATGGCAGCGGTCGTGCGAGCGGGGACGATGCCCAGCTCAACAAGACCCACGACGGTGGCAGAAGCCGGGGCGACGCCCGGTTTGGAGAACAGGACCAGGGCTCTGGGACGTAGCCCGAGCCCGGCAGCACGGCAGCGGTCGTGCGAGCAGGGACGAGGCCCAGCTCAGCAGGACCCGCGACGATGGCAGAAGCCGGGGCGGCGCCCGGTTTTCAGTGCAGGACCGGGATGCCGGGACGTGGGCCGGCGTTCGGTCCGCTCCATCTCGCTGCACTGCCCGTTCTGTCAGCCTGGCTGCCCCGTCGTTCCGATGGTCTCTCCCGGCACGCGCACCGACCACGCGCACCAGCGACGCTCACTCCCGCGCTTTTCGGCCCCGCACGCCGAACACAAGCACGGAAAAGCCCGCACATTTCATCTCTCGGCCCCGCACACCGAGCACAAACATTAACTGGCGTCCTCCTACCACACCGTATAAACAATCCCTAGACACAATAGAGAAACTACTTGTCCGTGACAGCCGCTAGAAACGCTTCTGGTATTGTTCAAAAGTAAATAACGAAGTGAAATTGTTCAATGGGCAATTCGACTGCATGAATAAACAATCCATAGACACATATAGAGAAACTACGAGTGCGTGAGAGCCACTAGAAACGCTTGCGGTATTGTTCAAAAGTAAATTACGAAGTGAAATTGTTCAACGGGCAATTGGACTGCATGCAGAAACAATCCCCAGACACATATAGAGAAACTACGGGTGCGTGAGAGCCACCAGAAGCGCTTCTGGTCTAGTTCAAAGTAAATTACGAAGTGAAATTCTTCAACGCGAAATTTGACTGGATGCATCAACAATCTCTACACACAATAGAGGAACTACGGGTGCGTGAAAGCCACTTCAAACATTTCTGCTCTAGTTCAAAAGTAAATCACGATGTGACATTCTTCAACGCGCAATTGGACTGACTGCATAAACAATCCCTAGAAACATATAGAGAAACTACGAGTGCGTGAGAGCCACTAGAACCGCTTCTGGTCTAGTTCAAAAGTAAATTACGAAGTGAAATTGTTCAACGGGCAATTGGACTGCAGGCATCAACTATCCCTAGACACATATAGAGAAACTATGGTTGCGTGAGAGCCATTGGAAACGCTTCTGGTCTAGTTCAAAAGTAAATGACGAAGTGACATTTTTCAACGTGCAATTAGACTGCATGCATAAACAATCCCTAGACACATATAGAGAAACTACGGTTCCGTGAGAGCCACTAGAAACGCTTCTGGTCAAGTTCAAAAGTAAATTACGAAGTGAAATTCTTCAACGCGCAATTGGAGTGACTGCATAAACAATTCCTAGACACACATAGAGAAACTACGGTTTCGTGAGAGCCACTGGAAATGCTTCTGGTCTAGTTCAAAAGTAAATTACGAAGTGACATTCTTCAACGCGAAATTGGACAGGATGCATCAACAATCCCTAGACACATATAGAGAATCTACGGTTGCGTGAGAGCCACTGGAAACGCTTCTGGTCTAGTTGAAAAGTGAATTACGAAGTGACATTCTTCAACAATCAATTGGACTGACTGTATAAACAATCCCTAGACAAAATAGGGAAACTACGGGTGCGTGACAGCCATTAGAAAGCTTCTGGTATTGTTCAAATGTAATTTACGAAGTGACATTCTTCAACGCGAAATTAGACTGACTGTATAAACAATCTCTAGTCACAATAGAGAACAACGGGTGTTTGACAGCCACCAGAAACGCTTCTGGTCTAGTTCAAAAGTAAATTACGAAGTGGCATTCTTTAACACGAAATTGGACTGGATGCATCAACAATCCCTAGACACATATAGAGAATCTACGGTTGCGTGCGAGCCACTGGAAACGCTTTTTGTCTAGTTCAAAAGTAAATTACGAAGTGACATTCTTTAACGCTAAATTGGAGTGACTGAATAAACAATCCCCAGACACATATAGACAAACTACGGGTGCGTGAGAGCCACCAGAAGCGCTTCTGGTCTAGTTCAAAAGTAACTTACGAAGTGAAATTCTTGAACGCGCAATTTGACTGGAAGCATCAACAATCCCTAGACACATATTGAGAAACAAAGGTTGCGTGAGAGGCACTGGAAGCGCTTCTGGTCTAGTTCAAAAGTAAATTATGAAGTGACATTTTTAACGCTAAATTGGACTGACTGTATAAACAATCACTAGACACAATAGAGGAACTACGGGTGCGTAAAAGCCACTTCAAACACTTCTGCTCTAGTTCACAAGTAAATCACGATGTGACATTCTTCAACGCGCAATTGGACTGGATGCATCAACAATACCTAGACACATATAGAGAAACTACGGGTGCGTGAGAGCCACTAGAAGCGCTTCTGATCTAGTTCAAAAGTAAATTACGAAGTGAAATTCTTCAACGCGCAATTGGAGTGACTTCGTGAACCATCCCTAGACACATATAGAGAGACTACGGCTGCGTGACAGCCACTGGAAACGCGTCTGGTCTAGTTCAAAAGTAAATTACGAAGTGACATTATTTAACGCTAAATTGGACTGACCGTATAAACAATCCCCAGACACATATAGAGAAACTACGGCTGCGTGAGAGCCACTAGAAACGTTTCTGGTCTAGTTCAAAAGTAAATTACGAAGTGACATTCTTCAACACGAAATTGGACTGGATGCATCAACAATCCCTAGACACATATAGAGAAACTACGGGTGCGTGAGAGCCACTAGAAGCGCTTCTGATCTAGTTCAAAAGTAAATTACGAAGTGAAATTCTTCAACGCGCAATTGGACTGGATGCATAAACAATCCCTAGACACATATAGAGTAACTACGGTTGCGTGAGAGCCACTGGAAACGCTTCTGGTCTAGTTCAAAAGTAAATTATGACGTGACATTTTTAACGCTAAATTGGACTGACTGCATGAACAATCTCTAGACACAATAGAGAAACAACGGGTGTGTGATAGCCACTAGACGCACTTCTAGTCTAGTTCAAAAGTAAATTTCGAAGTGAAATTGTTCAACGGGCAATTCGACTGCATGCATAAACAATCCCTAGACACATATACAGAAACTACGGGTGCGTGCGAGCCACTAGAAGCGCTTCTGTTCTAGTTCAAAAGTAAATTACGAAGTGAAATTCTTCAACGCCCAATTGCACTGGATGCATAAACAATCCCTAGACACACATAGAGAAACTACAATAGCGTGAGAGCCACTAGAAACGCTTCTGGTCTAGTTCAACAGTAAATTGCGAAGTGACATTCTTCAACGCGAAATTGGACTGACTGTATAAACAATCCCTAGACACAATAGAGAAACAACGGGTGCGTGAGAGCCACTAGAAGCGCTTCTGGTCTAGTTCAAATGTAAATTACGAAGTGGCTTTCTTCAACGCGCAATTGTAGTGACTGCATCAACAATCCCTAGACACGTATAGAGAAATTACGGGTGCGTGAGAGCCACTGGAAACGCTTCTGATCTAGTTCAAAAGTAAATTACGAAGTGACATTCTTTAACGCTAAATTGGACTGACCGTATAAACAATCCCTAGACACAATAGAGAAACTACTTCTGCGTGACAGCCGCTAGAAACGCTTCTGGTATTGTTCAAAAGTAAATAACGAAGTGAAATTGTTCAACGGGCAATTCGACTGCATGCATAAACAATCCATAGACACATATAGAGAAACTACGGGTGCGTGAGAGCCACTAGAAACACTTGCGGTATTGTTCAAAAGTAAATTACGAAGTGAAATTGTTCAACGGGCAATTGGACTGCATGCAGAAACAATCCCCAGACACATATAGACAAACTACGGGTACGTGAGAGCCACCAGAAGCGCTTCGAGTCTAGTTCAAAAGTAAATTACGATGTGACATTCTTCAACGCGCAATTGGACTGACTGCATAAACAATCCTTAGACACGTATAGAGAAACTACGGTTTGCGTGAGAGCCACTAGAAACGCTTCTGGTCTAGTTCAAAAGTAAATTACGAAGCGGAATTCCTCAACGCGCAATTGGAGTGACTGCGTGAACCATACCTAGACACATATAGAGAAACTACGGTTGCGTGAGAGCCACTGGAAACGCTTCTGGTCTAGTTCAAAAGTAAATTACGAAATGACATTCTTCAATGCCAAATTGGACTGACTGTATAAACAATCCCTAGACACAATAGAGAAACAAAGGGTGTGTGATAGCCACTAGACGCACTTCTGGTCTAGTTCAAAAGTAAATTACGAAGTGAAATTGTTCAACGGGCAATTGGACTGCAGGCATCAACTGTCCCTAGACACATATAGAGAAAATACGGTTGCGTGAGAGCCATTGGAAACGCTTCTGGTGTAGTTCAAAAGTAAATGACGAAGTGACATTTTTCAACGTACAGTTGGATTGACTGCATAAACAATCCATAGACAAATAGAGAGAAACAATGGTTGCGTTAGAGCCAGTAGAAACATTCTGGTCTAGTTGAAAAGTAAATTACGAAGTGACATTCTTTAACGCTAAATTGGACTGACCGTATAAACAATCCCTAGACACAATAGAGAAACTACTTCTGCGTGACAGCCGCTAGAAACGCTTCTGGTATTGTTCAAAAGTAAATAACGAAGTGAAATTGTTCAACGGGCAATTCGACTGCATGCATAAACAATCCATAGACACATATAGAGAAACTACGGGTGCGTGAGAGCCACTAGAAACACTTGCGGTATTGTTCAAAAGTAAATTACGAAGTGAAATTGTTCAACGGGCAATTGGACTGCATGCAGAAACAATCCCCAGCCACATATAGACAAACTACGGGTACGTGAGAGCCACCAGAAGCGCTTCGGGTCTAGTTCAAAAGTAAATTACGATGTGACATTCTTCAACGGGCAATTAGACTGCATGCATAAACAATCCCTAGACACATATACAGAAACTACGGGTGCGTGCGAGCCACTAGAAGCGCTTCTGGTCTAGTTCAACAGTAAATTACGAAGTGGAATTCTTCAACGCGCAATTGGAGTGACTTCGTGAACCATCCCTAGACACATATAGAGAGACTACGGCTGCGTGACAGCCACTGGAAACGCGTCTGGTCTAGTTCAAAAGTAAATTACGAAGTGATATTATTTAACGCTAAATTGTACTGACTGTATAAACAATCCCTAGACACATATAGAGAAACTACGGCTGCGTGAGAGCCACTAGAAACGTTTCTGGTCTAGTTCAAAAGTAAATTACGAAGTGACATTCTTCAACACGAAATTGGACTGGATGCATCAACAATCGCTAGACACATATAGAGAATCTACGGTAGCGTGTGAGCCACTGGAAACGCTTTTTGTCTAGTTCAAAAGTAAATTACGAAGTGACATTCTTTAACGCTATATTGGACTGACTGAATAAACAATCCCCAGACACATATAGACAAACTACGGGTGCGTGAGAGCCACTAGAAGCGCTTCTGGTCTAGTTCAAAAGTAAATTACGACGTGAAATTCTTCAACGCGCTATTGGACTGGATGCATAAACAATCCCTAGACACATATAGAGAAACTACGGTTGCGTGACAGCCACTGGAAACGCTTCTGGTCTAGTTCAAAAGTAAATTACGAAGTGACATTCTTTAACGCTAAATTGGACTGACCGTATAAACAATCCCTAGACACAATAGAGAAACTACTTGTGCGTGACAGCCGCTAGAAACGCTTCTGGTCTAGTTCAAAAGTAAATTACGAAGTGAAATTCTTGAACGCGCAATTTGACTGGAAGCATCAACAATCCCTAGACACATATTGAGAAACAAAGGTTGCGTGAGAGCCACTAGAAGCGCTTCTGATCTAGTTCAAAAGTAAATTACGAAGTGAAATTCTTCAACGCGCAATTGGAGTGACTTCGTGAACCATCCCTAGACACATATAGAGAGACTACGGCTGCGTGACAGCCACTGGAAACGCGTCTGGTCTAGTTCAAAAGTAAATTACGAAGTGACATTATTTAACGCTAAATTGGACTGACTGTATAAACAATCCCTAGACACATATAGAGAAACTACGGCTGCGTGAGAGCCACTAGAAACGTTTCTGGTCTAGTTCAAAAGTAAATTACGAAGTGACATTCTTCAACACGAAATTGGACTGGATGCATCAACAATCCCTAGACACATATAGAGAATCTACGGTTGCGTGAGAGCCATTGGAAACGCTTTTTGTCTAGTTCAAAAGTAAATTACGAAGTGACATTCTTTAACGCTAAATTGGACTGACTGAATAAACAATCCCTAGACACAATAGAGAAACTACGGGTGCGTGAGAGCCAGTACAAACATTCTGGTATTGTTCAAAAGTAAATTACGAAGTGAAATTCTTCAACGCGCAATTTGACTGGATGCATCAACAATACCTAGACACATATAGAGAAACTACGGGTGCGTGAGAGCCACTAGAAGCGCTTCTGATCTAGTTCAAAGTAAATTACGAAGTGAAATTCTTCAACGCACAATTGGACTGGATGCATAAACAATCCCTAGACACATATAGGGAAACTACGGTTGCGTGAGAGCCACTGGAAACGCTTCTGGTCTAGTTCAAAAGTAAATTACGAAGTGACATTTTAACGCTAAATTGGACTGACTGCATGAACAATCTCTAGACACAATAGAGAAACAACGGGTGTGTGATAGCCACTAGACGCACTTCTGGTCTAGTTCAAAAGTAAATTACGAAGTGAAATTGTTCAACGGGCAATTGGACTGCAGGCATCAACTATCCCTTGACACAATAGAGAA